>NC_054713.1:42649820-42787320 GCF_016097555.1 Gigantopelta aegis | reverse complement strand
GGCGCGTTCAGTTAACGCGAACACTGTACACGTTATACCAGGCGGATATTGCCGACAAATCAGTTTACCAGATTCCGTAAGATGTGTTGCGATGTGATAAGACAGGAATCTAGATGGACTAAACGTGACTGTTAACGCGGTATAAGCTCATTACAACTTCTATATTCCTGAGTTATATATGCAAAGATTATGCATGGAATCCATTAATGTTTAGTTATTTGTTTTTAACATATAGCGAAACATATAGCGAAACATATAGCGAAACATAGTATTTGTAAATATGTTACTGTCCCTTTAATGGTGCTAACTATTACAACACGTATCATGGCATTTCTGTCTTAGACTTTGTTTCTTGCTTGACAACTTATACTACTCAAAACAAATACTGTAATAATATAGTAAATAAAAGTGCATTTCACCATAATACCGATATACTACTAAACAGAATTTTCACCAAAGACTATGTCTGTGCTTTATAAGCGAATGCAGAAGAAAACAATAATCTGATACATACATTGGGCTTGATGTCACAACAGTTTCCTTGTTTTGTGTATTATACTAATTTCTTCTTTTTCAGCCATGTAGAATTTATTTCTGAGTATATAACCTACTGTCTATAATTTTAAAATTATAGGCTACATCTGAATAGGGGCGGATCCAGGGGATATATATATATATATATATATATATATATATATATATATATATATATATTATTCATGTATGTATTTAATTTAATTTTATTTATTTATTGGGTGGGTGGGGGTGGGCTAAATGCAAACTCGCACATGGAGCAAATCGTGAAGCGGGCAATCCAATTAATTTTGAGAGAAAAACAAAAAACCCTCCACCAAAAACAGCCAGAACAAAAAGGCACTTGAATATATTTAGCGGGAGCGTATCCCTGATTCCCCCCTGGATCAGAGTTGTGAAATAATTATTCTTGGCTTTTTTTTTACCGCATCCCCTTCCTAAAATGCACACGTTGCCTAGATACCCGACTTTTTGAAATGATCAGCTGATGGAATACATAGTTGAGCGAATATAGGCATGCCCCCAAGAAGGACTATGTTTCATTATGTTTTATGATACATGGTATGAAAACAATTATGTGAAAACTGGTTTCAAAACCGGTCATAATGGCAGAGAAGATGATGAGGGTAAAAACAAACCTTCTGCATGCAAAATCAAATCACTACTCAAGACAGAGTCTAAAGGGGTGTTTAAACAAATGCTGTCATCTTGTTAATAGTTGTACATTCTGAAACTAATGTTCTTGCATTCAAAATATTTCCAATTCATAACTTAGTAGGCAGAATGAGATTTTTTGGTGAGTATCACAGCCTTCATCGCTGAAAACTGTTCATGCTTACAATTATACACTTCACTGCACTCGGTGGGTTTATCCTTCTACATCTTTCAAACAGCATCATATGTTTTTCTGTACAAATAAAGTTCAAGGGAGGATTTGGTGGTCTGTTATTACAATCAACTACCAAACATTAAAACTACGAACAAAACTATCACGCCAGGTTGTATTAAAAGAGGTAGCACCAACACCGAATCACATTCACAAAAATGATTGTCTTTTAAGTCAATAATTTAAAAAAGGAGATGAAACAATGGAAAGGCTGAGTTTCAAAAATAAATATTTTAGTTATTTTAAAGTTGGATTCCCACGGTATAAAAGAAAACCAAAGAGTTAAAAAGGTATGTATAATAAATAAATAAATAAAAACGAAAAAAAAAAAAAAAAACGAAATGAAAAAAAAAAAAAAAAAAAAAAAAAAAAAACCGAAATAAGAAAAAAAAAAAACGAAAAACGAAAAAAAAATAAAAAAAAATGGAAAGGCGGAGTTTCAAAAATAAATATTTTAGTTATTTTAAAGTTGGATTCCCACGGTATAAAAGAAAACCAAAGAGTTAAAAAGGTATGTATAATAAATAAATAAATAAAACGAAAAAAAAAAAAACGAAATGAAAAAAAAAAAAAATGAAAAACAAAACCGAAATACGAAAAAAAAAACGAAAAACGAAAAAAAAAAAAAAACACTAAAAAAAACCCCGAATAAGAAAAAAAAGAAAAGGGAAACGAAAAACAAAAAGAGTTAAAGAAACGAGCATATAAAGAGTTAATGCTGTGCATCGGCATCACTTCCCTTAGGGTTCAACATAACATGTTCCTCGAACTCGTGCCATCTCATTACCTTGGAGTCGTGTCCGTAGTTATGCATGGCGTGCGACTCCGAAACGTGCACGCCTGACAAGGCGTCCACTTTCCGTCTCCACATGATGCAGCCCAGAACGGGCAGACCGATCGTGTAGGCGATCACGAAGAGAAGGATAAGAATACTGTCTGTCCTGATGACCTTGATCGTCCTCAGCGTCACGCACTTGGCGTGCGACACCAGCGTGTTGGTCACGTTTTCTATCACCTCCACGCACACTGTGTAATCCGTGTCCGTCTTTAGATGGCTCAGCTCAAATTCGTCCACGGCGCCGTCCAGTCTGTCGGAGACGAATTTGCCTAAGCTCTGCTTGTAGCCGACGAACACGGCTTCGAGGGTCCCGTTCTGTTTGTAGTCCGGGAGCGTCCACGTTATGCCCAGGCTGGATGTCGTCGATTTGGTGAGCTCAATGTGCAGAAAGTCAGTCACAGAAGACACCACCGGAACCGGAAATTTCATCAGTAGCGGCTGCCCGCTGACTGTTACGTTGAGTGGTCCTCCGTCGTCCTGTGACGCGTCGGTTAACAAGATGCAGGCGGCAAACAGCGGGAGTATCGCAGATCGTGCCATTATTGACACCTGAAATACATATTGTAAAATAGAGGTTTAAATATGAAAAGGAAACAGATTTTAAAATAAATAAAATGAATCCAGAGAAAGCTAGGTGATTATTTGTTGTTGATGAATTGGAATCTGAAAGACAAAACCGTTAGGCAAAAAAAAAAAAAAAAAAAGAGTTAGTGATCGTCCCCGCCCGTACCTGAAAAATGCGCCCTCCCCTGAATTTATTTTAAAAACTGTTAAAAATGCGTCGAGATAGCAGCAATTCAACTTTCACAAGCGCCGTAACGGGTTAAACCATCACCAGGTCCATCTGGCGGCCAGTGAAGGAACTACAACATCCAGGCGCATGCGCTGTTGGCTACTACTCCCGCAAACAAAATAGTATCCAGGGTTTTATAGTTTTTCACAGAAAAAAATACCCCCCCCCCCCTCCCCCGGGCCGGAAAACATTATAGAAACTTAAAGAAAATTCTCTTCTTAAATGTTTAAGGAGTTTTAGACTATTAACTACTCAGTTGCCCCCCCCCCAAAAAAAAATCCTAGCTACGGCCCTGTCCCTCCCCCATCCCTGATTTGTGTGATCAAAAGGACGATCACCAACTTGTTTTTATTTTTAATTTGGCTTTATCCGCGATCAAGACCATATCTCTGTACAAATGCAAAACGGATGTACTTCTTTGGGGTTCTCTTTTCTATATAAGTATAGGGCGTGACGTAGCCCAGTGGTAAAGCGCACGCTTGGAGAGCGGTCGGTTTAAGATCAATCCCCGTTTGTGGGCTCATTGGGCTAAATTACCAAATGTTCGACATCCAATAGCTGATGATTAATAAATCATAAAACTTTTCTTTTTTTAATTTTACCTTTAATACCTATTCTCTATCCGGGAGACGTAGCCCATTTGGGCTATTTCTCTTTCCAGCCATTCGTACATATAAAAAGTGACAATGGTTGGTCACATTAATCTGCATGGTGACATCAGTACACGTCTCATAATTAGAAACTCAATGCTTCAAATTGATAGCGAGTAGGATGCAACTGCTGCTCAAAATACCGTTGTACAATGCGTTTTCTGATAATCAGGTTTATGAATAGATTTTGTACTCCAGAAATGCTCATCAGTTTATAGCTCGTGTTACAAATTAAAACATGGGAAGTAAGCAAACACTGCTTCCCACTCCATAGAATGAATGAATGAAGGAAATGTTTTATTTAACGACGCACTCAACACATTTTATTTACGGTTATATGGCGTCAGACATATGGTTGAGGATCACACATATATTGAGAGAGAAAACCCGCTGTCGCCACTTCATGGGCTACTCTTTTCGATTAGCAGCAAGGAATATTTTATATGCACCATCCCACAGACAGGATAGTACATACCACGGTCTTTGTTACACCAGTTGTGGTGCACTGGATGGCACCCACAGAATGAATTCTGAAGCATGCTTGCTAAACATCTTTAACATACATTGATGGCTTCGTACTCGGTCGAACAGTGATAAGCTGATGATAAAAAAACGCGTCTACCATATTTAACGACTTTTGGCCAGTTTTCAAAAATGTACGGGAGAGGAGGACGAGGGGGGGGGGGGGGGGGCGTGGTCAACTGGTTCCACCCAATACTAGAGCAAATATTGGCATTAGGAGACGATGTAGACGTTCGGACAAAATATAAATTGATCTGAAAACGTTTCACTATGTATTTTCATCATGCCACTCCTAGGCGTACGGGCTCCCGTTTTTCTAGGGGGCAGGCTAGTGTCGCCCGAATAAAACGAAAATGCCCGAATCTGCAAAGGTTCTTATTTAATAATATTAGCATTACTACCAATCAGCTATATAGGGTTGCAAACGAACCACTGCGCATTTTTACATGGATTATAACTAATTTTGAGGGTAGAATGGTGCACATATTATATGGTAAAAAGGTATCAGGTTAGCACATTTTGACCGAATATCTGTATAATTTCTCCACGAATTTGAGGTTTTGCTCCAGCTTATGATTCTACTCATAATATATAATCAGTTATCCATGTAATCCACGCAAAATTCGTTGTGGTTCGTTTGGATTTTCGTTTAATTCGGGCAAAAATCAGCCTCCCTCACCCCCCCACCCACACCCACACCCACACCCACACCCACACCACCACCACCACCACCACCACCCTTTTCGCAATGGTGACCAGCGCGCCTATACCAGTTTGCATTGAGGAACAAACACGTATGTCAAATTGCATCTTCGCAAGCCAAGGTACCAAAGCGCATAACTATATGGAATGGTACATTGGCATGCGAAGATGATCAATGTGGTGCTCTAGTGGTCTGGCAATCCCCTTGGTCGCCAGTTTTTTTTTATTGTCTATTTGTCTGTTGTCATTATTGTTGTCACTTACAAATTGCATATCTTTGCATAAGCAATGTCATTATATAACGTATTTATTGAACGACAACGACCACGCCCTCTCCCCATTCCACACTCAGGATAATAACATATTTCATTTCATTTCAACTTATTTTCGTGCTTATATCCAATTAAGGTTCAAGTGGAGTTAGTTGTTAGTTGGTTAGTGGTTAGTGAGAAAGAAGAGGGTGTAGTGGCCTTACACCTACCCATTGAGCCCTTAAGAACTCGCTTTGGGTTGGAGCCCATACCGGGCTGCGAACCCTGTACCCACCAGCATTTAGTCCGATGGCTTAATCACTGCGCCACCAAGGCTATCATAATATAAATGTGCGTGTGTAAATCGCCATCTAAACACAAACTGTTATATATTGATTTTCACTTACAAGGTAATTGTGCTATAAATATAGCAGGGCCACAATTGTCTTGACAGCGAGAGCTTGTTCACACAATTTATTCTGACAATTGTCTTGACAGCGAGAGCTTGTTCACACAATTTATTCTGACAGAATAATTACCAAAGTGAATAAATGGTGGTGTTCAAAACACACCTGGGCCCGTGCTTATAAAACTTAAAGTCTAGACTTTAATAAAGGCCAGACTTTAACGTATTGCTATTTGAATAGCGTTGCCATGACGTTAAAGTCTGGATTTTATTAAAGTCTAGACTTTAAGGTTTATAAGCACGGGGCCAGATCTAGGAAACGGAAAAACAATGAGTTAAAGTCTGTTTGGGGAAAACATAAGTACATTGAGACAGGGCTTCTAGAATTAATTTTTTTAAAATTTAAATCTACTAGCCATGGGATCAGTAATTTAAAAACAAAATACTAGCCACCAATAAAAAATCCCTAGCCCTACTTTACTTTAAAGTAAATATATTAAAAACACTAAGATTGGGGAGGAAGGAGTGGGGACAGGATATTCATATTTACAAAATAGACTTAAATGCAGCAGTTGACAACTTTTACCGGCCTCGGTGGTGTCGTGGTTAAGCCATCGAACTTAAGGCTGGTAGGTACAGGATTCAGTGGGTAGGTGTAAGACCATTGCACCCTCTTCTCGTTCACTGACAACTAATAACTAACCCACTGTCCCGGACAGACACCCCAGATAGCTGAGCAGTGTGTCCAGGACAGCGTGCTTGAACCTTAATTGGATATAAGCACGAAAAATGGGTTGAAATGAAATGACGTTTTTTTCACTAGCCGTCGGGCATGGAATAGTAGTTATTTACTAGCCCAGCAGAGTGGGGCTACCACAATCTAGAAGCCCTAAACTGAGAGCTTTACCACTGAGTCACATCTCTAACCCGCAATTAAAACAAGTTAAAGTTTTCTTTGTTTAACGACACCATTAGAGCACTAATCATCGACTATAAAATGTCAAACATTTGGTAATTTTGACTTAAGTCTTAGAAAATGAAACCCGCTACATTTTTGTTATTAGTAGCAAAGGATCTTTAATATGGACCATCCCAGTCAGGACAGCACATACCACGGTTTTTTGATATACCAGTCGTGGTGCACTGGCTGGAACAAGACACAGAAAATGATAAACGAATACTCGCTGCCACCACGTAGCAGGGCGTATGAAAGTGGAGGGGTTCCCCCCCCCCCCCCCATTCTTCATTTGCTGCAGTCTAGATCTTCCTTGCACAATGTCCTGCACACCGCCTACATAGGCTACTACTTCCAAGTAAAACCAAGGCATCTTTTATATACGTCTTCTCAACTAACAAGACGATATTACTTATGATATAGAATTCGATTAAAAACATGATACCTTTGATATCATTCTTCCCAACTAATATGAAATATGATATATATCATGACTTTTAGTTTGATATATAGGTCGATTAAAAAGCAAGGTATATTTTATATTAATCTTCCCAAGTAATATGCAATATGATATATATCACGACTTTTGGTTTTATATAGATCGATCAAAAAGCAAGGTATATATTTTATATCTTCTCAACTAAGTGATGTGCAATATGATATATATACTCTTCAAAAAAAGAAACGCAAAAGGGTACAAATGGGTTATAACTCCGATTTTTTGTTTCCTACCGGTTCATGCTTTGTGAATATAAGGTCATTGCATGTCCCAAACACATTCCCACGGTTACATTCGATAAAACGCAGCTACTGTACAATAAAGTTCCAAAATGTGAATATTCGCAAAAACGCAGCCACGTGCAAACCATGTCACCACTGCACGTGCGTTGTCTGCACGTGCAACATGAACACCGACAGTATAAAAGTGCAGGGTGTTCGCTTGCCTGGCCTCTGTATCTGGCCGACAGTTGACAATCCAGGACATGCCACGTCTCAGTGAACCGCAGAGAAACAATGCCATCGGCCGACAAGACGCAGTCGAATCCAGAACGGCCGTTGCCAGGGCATTCCATGTGTCCCCAAGCACCATCTCCAGACTGTGGGACCGTTACCAGCAACATGGATCAACACGTGACCTCCCTAGATCCGGTCGACCACGAGTCACTACCCCCGGGCAGGACCGCTACATCCGGGTACGCCACCTTCGGGAACGATTGACTACTGCCACCTCCACAGCCGCAGCAATACCAGGTTTGCGCAGGATATCCGACCAGACCGTACGGAACCGCCTACGTGAGGTAGGAATTCGTGCCAGACGTCCAGTTCGAGGTGTCATCTTAACACCACAACACCGTCGACTCCGACTGCAGTGGTGCCAGATTCATCGACAATGGCCTCAACTGCGATGGAGACAGGTGTGGTTCAGTGATGAGTCCCGATTTCTGCTCCGACGTCATGATGGAAGATGTCGCGTGTATAGGCGTCGTGGTGAACGTTATGCGGCAGACTGCGTGCAGGAAGTGGACAGATTCGGTGGGGGTAGTGTCATGGTGTGGGCAGCCATCTCACACACTGGCAGAACTGAACTGGTCCACGTGCAGGGCAACCTGGATGCACAGGGCTACATTGACCAGATCCTCCGGCCACACATCGTTCCAGTTATGGCCAACGCCAACGCAGTGTTCCAACATGACAACGCCAGGCCTCACACAGCACGTCTCACAACGGCTTTCCTACAGAACAACAACATTAATGTCCTTCCTTGGCCATCGATATCACCGGATTTGAACCCAATTGAGCATCTATGGGACGAGTTGGACCGACGCCTCCGACAGCGACAACCACATCCCCAGACCCTGCCTGAGCTGGCAGCAGCCTTGCAGACCGAGTGGGCCACCATCCCCCGGGACGTCATCCGTACTCTGGTTGCTTCAATGGGCAGGCGGTGCCAGGCAGTTGTCAACATACGCGGAGGCCACACCCGGTATTGACTCCAGATGACCTTGACCTTGGTGGTGTGTCCTATCACTTACTCACAATGGACTAGAGTGAATTGTGAACAATCCTGCAACATTTGGTAATTATCGGACTCACCATTCAATAATTAAATCAATTCTCCAAATGTTACGACAATGTGGTTTTGCGTTTCTTCTTTTGAAGAGTATATATATCACGACTTTTGAAATATAGTTTGTTTAAAAGCACTGCATGACCGTAATCTTAAGTATTCATCTTCTCAAGTAACAACACGATACATGTCACGACTTTTGATACACAGGTCGTCAACAATGCTTCCAACTAGGAGAACTGATTTGGCGATCCACCGCTCCTCATATATGCGCTACAACAACACCAACATCATTATTACCGTTCAACCGACAAAAACAATAACAACAGGTACTTAATACCATCAGACGAGCCAAATGATCCGAGTAAACAAATCTAAAGATTTCATTGTTATCAAGATATTTAAACAAAACAAAGAAAGAAAGAAATGTTTTATTTAACGACGCACTCAACACATTTTATTTACGGTTATATGGCGTCAGACATACGGTTAAGGACGACACAGATTTTGAGAGGAAACCTGCTGTCGCCACTTCATGGGCTACTCTTTTCGATTAGCAGCAAGGGATCTTTTATATGCACCATCCCACAGACAGGGTAGTCTATACCACAGCCTTTGATATACCAGTCGTGGTGCACTGGCTGGAACGAGAAATAGCCCAATGGGCCCACCGACGGGGATCGATCCCACACCGACCACGCATCGAGCGAGCGCTGTACCACTGGCCTACGTCCCGCCCCTAAAGAAAAAAACGACAAACAAACAAAACCCCATAAAATACAATACACAAACCAAACTGTAAACAAACAAAAACCCATAAAATACAATACACAAACCAAACTGTAAACAAACAAAAACCCATAAAATACAATACACAAACCAAACTGTAAACAAACAAAACTAAAAGCCAATCTACCAAGCAACAAACGAACCAATCAATCAACGAACCAACCAACCAACAAACAAACAAAAAACAGAAAACAACGAACCAACGAACCAACGAACCACAAACCAACCAACCAAAAACCCCTCACACAAACAAATAATATCAGACACAAATCAATATTCGATACGATGCAATAATGTTACTTTTCAGTATGCATTTTAATCAATGGGCAGGATAGAGCATCGTCCCTCCAACCAAGCTGGTGGGGAGGGCGTGTGTCAGAATAGGCGGTGCACCCCCCCCCCTCCCCCCACACACACACACTTCCAGTTGAAAGGCGAACTGAATATCAATATGTAATGACATACTAATTATTGATTATGGTATTGAAAATTCGGAAACCTTGAAAGGTGTCTCGAAAGAATGTGATGTGTATCATGTATATTTATTTAAATGTGTTGTTGTAAATTAAAATTGTTGTTTAAATCTTAGGTCTTGCTGTTCTTCATCGTTGCTAGTACATGACAATATATTTTTGTCGATCAGGGTTTTTTAAATGTTCACAGGAATAGCTCATAATTTATGACATTGCCATCGGGATATCGTTTAAAAGTTCGCTTGGATTTTTCTGGGGTGTCACGGGGATCCTACAATACCCGTAACTGAATGAAACACGATTATCCAAATATCTCTCCTAACTGTATATCTATTAGATCTCTCTGTAACGGGCAGTTATAACCGCGTGGCTCGTCTAGGTATGATCAGAGATAAGATCTTATATAAAGTATATGTAATATAGCACGTTTAGTTCACTAGAAAACACAACAAAAACACTATACACTTTGGAATCTGTATTACTACTACGCAGACAAATGTACTGCCGCAGTAGTTAATTAACAACAACAATATAATAACAACCCAGAACTAATCACTTAATTAGTTAATCACTAGGTGTCTAGTTTACACAATATTCTAATCACTTCACCGTGACACAACACCCACACGTGTGATAATTGAGAAACGCTTCCAGGGGAACTTAATTAATAAAGGAATTACAACTCTATTCTAACTGGTTAATTTTTAATTAACCCTTAACTACTCATTCAGTAACCTTGTAATACAGACTTAATACTGGTACCTATCACAATAAAGACAATAACCTACAGTTTACCTAGGTCCTCTAGGATGACTGGTTAAGCTTTATATATATTAGAACAGTGAGCCTACAGTTTACTGCGTCAGATTACCGGCAGCACCGTCTAAATAATATTGGTATAATACAGTATTAAAATATTTAAAGTCACATCAATCACATCAAGGTTATACACAGAGCAGAAATAAAATATTTACCAGTCCGGACGGACAACGATCCCCTGGAGCCTTCCTTTTGTTTCTCCCTGATATCTCTAAAACCCTAGCTATTTATCATAAAATTCCGAATATCGCCTGGGGCACAACGCGGTCCTCCCCCTATCAAGTGATATTTCCACAGCGACCAAGCCGGCATATTTTTCTTAGAAGCCTAGACTGGTCGTCGCCTAGTTCGCCAGCAATACCCCGATCGTACCGAACTAGCGGAGGTATTACGTAACTACTGGCCACATGGCCTCCACGCCTGGACTGGGTGTGTATTAGAGGGTACAGCTCGACCACTGTCGCGCAGAGGTATTACGTAACAAAGTGCCCACCTGGGCTTAAGTGCATATTGGAACTGCACACGGCCCTCTAAAACAATTAATATCGCCACAGGCGAAAACTAAATTAAGAGCATGATCCGTCACATGTTTTTTTTGTTGTTTTTTTGTGTGTTTCTTTAATAAATGCAATTCTACACCCACCCACTCCCACCCTTAAAAATTGATGAAATTTTCCGACGACAATGCTTTCAAAGTGTAGGCAAGCAACCTGGAAGAAAAATAATCAATAAAACACTAATGACATTGCACAGTTGTTTATTACTTTGAACCGAAAATACAAACAATATACTGCCCGAATCTAGTTAGCTGTCTTTCCTTCTTTCTTTCTTTTAAATTAGTGCCGTGCTTATATCCAATTAAGGTTCAAGCATGCTGTCCTGGGCACAAACCTCAGCTATCTGGGCTGTCTGTCCAAGACAGTGGGTTAGTTGTTAGTTGGTTAGTGAGAAAGAATAGGGTGTAGTGATTGAACACCTACCCACCGAGTCGGTAAAACTCGATTCTGGGTGTGAGCCGTTACCGGGCTGCGAACCCTGTACCTACCAGCCTTTTGTACGATGGCTTAACCACGACACCAGTGCCGAGGCCGGTTGGAACCATTTTAAAACACGCCGGGCGTCCACGCGTTCACGGAGAGTTCAAGACTGTGCCATGCAATTACACACACAATAACATTGCTAATTGAAAGGCTATTATTACAGGGCCGTGCAAGAAAACAAGAAGAGGGGAGGTTCGTCATACTCTTTTGAGAAACACATGCATACGTGCTTTTCTTACATACATACATACAAACAAACAAACAAACATAGAGACACACACACACAACACACAGACGCATGTACACAGACACACACACACACACACACACACACACACACACACATACAAAACACACACATGTACACACACACACACACACACACACACACACACACATGTACACACATACCAGGTGCGTGTGCAGAAATGTTAGCAGGGGTCTAGACTGTGGAGAGCGAAGTTAACGGGGGCGGAGTTGAGTCATGCCCCTCCAGAAAATATATTGAAAATAAAATTGCTTGAGCATGGGAAAGGGGATTCGATCCCCAAAACCTTCCCCTGTACACATGCCTACATACATATACATATATACATACATACATACATACATACATACATACATACAAACATACATACACACATACATTTACACATGCATATACATATACAATGTACATATATTACACATGCACATGATACAAATGTACACAAAACATATACATATAGACATACATTACATATACACATTCACATTCAACACAATGGCATGCACATGCACATACACACGTACAGTATACACATATGTATGATACACCTACCTCAAATTAATGTATGATTAACACTGCTCCCTCACACACAGTTCGTGCCGAAATCTACACAGACTGTGCCGCGCGGCCGTTCACCAGCCGGTGGTGTTAACTGTGTGTGTGGTACGTACTGACTGCCAGTTTATGTCTGTAACACAATGTAACACCTTCAGCTGTTACATTATTCATGGGTTATAACACTGACAAACATAAAACAGGCGTGACGCTTACACAATATAACGACAATCAATAGCAAATGAATACGGATCGCTGGCGTCCTAGCGCCATGTATAATTAAGCGATATATTAAAAATTACATTTGTTTCTCTCTCTCTCTCTCTCTCTCTCTCTCTCTCTCTCTCTCTCTCTCTCTCTCTCTCTCTCTCTCTCTCTCTCTTCCCGTCAGTGGGCCTATTTCTCGTTCAAGCCAGTGCACCACGACTGGTATATCAACGGCCGTAGTATGTACTACCCTGTCTGTGGGATGGTGCATATAAAAGATCCCTTGCTGCTAATCGAAAAGAGTAGAGCCCATGAATTTGCGACAGCGGGTTTCCTCTCTCAATATCTGTGTGGTCCTTAACCATATGTCGGACGCAAAATAACCGTAAATAAAATGTGTTGAGTGCGTCGTTATTTAAAACATCTCTCTCTCTCTCTCTCTCTCTCTCTCTCTCTCTCTCTCTCTCTCTCTCTCTCTCTCCCTCTCTCTCTCTCTCTCTCTCTCTCCCTCTCTCTCTCTCTCTCTCTCCCTCTCCCTCTCTCTCTCTCTCTCTCTCTCTCTCTCTCTCTCTCTCTCTCTCTCTCTCTCTCTCTCTCTCTCTCTCTCTCTCTCTCTGTCGGTTATTTCAGGCGAAGCACAGCGCTGGTTTAGCTAGCGGTTTAGCATTGGAACTAAACGACGAACCGCAGGATTCATTTCAAATAGCTATGCGTGATGGAAACATGCCAATTCGCGATGACATACTCATTATTCTTTAGGACCGACAAGCGCTCAAAATAGAATTCGAGTTACATCAATGTTTGGTATTCCTCACCGACAGACTATGATAGATGTTCCCCTCGTTATGCCTGTACTAAGAACATTAATAAATAATTATACTCCACTGTAATAAACCCGAACTATTACTAATCAACGCAACGCAAACAACAGAACTTAGTTTGTAAACATATATATAATAGGAACGCACAAGAGTAAGCTAATATTGGCTCACGTGATAAGAGTGTGTAAAGTGTGTGTGTGGTGGTGCGGGGTGAGGGATTGAGGAGTCGACCTCTCCACTACTCAAAGCTAATTTTAAAATGTTATTTTACAGTGGAGCATGGTCGGACCCCCTCCTCCATCCTAGAAACGTTGCTTGACACAATATAGACCCAAATCTGCCCCACCCACCCCACCCCCAACGGATACTTTTCTGCACACGCGCCTGCGTTATAGTTAATATAAAAATTAATTACTACCAGTATCTTATTCCAGGTTGCCTTGAATTTATCCTCCTATTTCACTCGTTATTACGATATGGCAATCACCATGGACAAATACCACACAGAGAATATTCGTATCCTTCGAATATGAGACCCAGGCCACTAAACAATTTGTAAACCATCTGACGCGTGTTTATATCTACTGAAGGCTCAAGCACGTCTGTCTTTGGCAAACGCTCAGAGCTGTCCAAGATGGGTCACAGGCCAACAAGTCACCGATTCAAACCGTTCGCGAACGTTTGATTGTGTTCGCTCCTAAAAGTCGACTGCTAGTCAAACGTTCGCAAGCGTTAGCAACGAGCAGCTGACTGAACAGTCCCCAGTTCATCAACAATGATTTTTTTTTTTCAAACTCTTTTTTCAGCGATGTACAGTAAATGCCAAAGTCAAGTTCATTATGAACTCGCACGACTGTGTTATCGATCAATATATTTATGTAGTACTGTACACACGTAGAAAATGTATTAACTTTAAAATGAAAATTAATGTTCGTTTTGTTTAACGGCACCACTAGAGCGCATTGATTTATTAATCGTCATCTATTGGATATCAAACATTTGATACACCCGACACGTCTATACATAAAGAATAATACATGAGTTTCCGTTTGATACCATTTATCTTACAACGAGTTGTTTAAAAACGTATCCAACTCGCTTTCGCTCGTTGGATATGTTTTTAAACAACGAGTTGTAAGATAAATGGTATCAAACGGACACGAATGTAGTATTCTATTTCTTACATACCTCGAAAAAATGAAAATGTAAATAATATAATGAACTAAATTATGTTGTTACAGAACGTAGCCTAACTGGGTCATGGCGTATGGAGTGTAAAGTGACGTCACCCATTTCATTTCCACCGGAGTCAGAATGTAAAGTGACGTCACTCCACTTTCGATCGCTTTGGTTACTGGGTCATGACCTCTCAGAGCTGCCAGTTGTATGTCTTGAAATTGTTAACACACGTACATGTGTAAACAAATATGTGTTATCAAAAATAACGAATGATGTTCTCACCAATGGGTGTGTAAGAAACAATGTTTGTACCTCGTACGGTAATTAAGAAATGTTTGACATCCAATAGGCGATGATTAATAAATCGGTGTGCTTTAGTTGTGTCGTTAAACAAAACAAACTGACGTTTTTCTTACGGTAACGTCCAAAACGCCAATATTATGACATAACGTTCCACCCAGTACACCACAGACTAGTTAAAGGCCGTGGTATGTGCTGTTCTATATGTGGGGAAAGTGCATATAAAAGATCCCTTGCTGCTAATGGAAAAACGTAGCAGGTTTCCTCTGATGACTACGTGTCAGAATTTCCAAATGTTTGACATCCAATATGCGACGATTAATTAATCAATGTGCTATTCTGTCTGTGGGATGGTGCATATAAAATACCTCTTGCTACTAATGGAAAAAAATGTAGCGGGTTTCCTCTCTATGACTTAAACAGAAATAAAAGCTTTGGTCGAGTGAGCGTTCTTCCAATACTCACTTAGATCCCGCCCTAACTTAAGTTGAAAGACAAGGCAAAAACACAAATTTCTGCAGAAAATCGATTATTTATTTTTTATGTTACCCTGTAGTATTTACTCAAATAAATAAAATCACGTAACACTTGTAATCACTCATGCTCGCGTTTACTCCGTAAATAATCGACTTTGACACGGAAGTCTCTGCTTTCCAGTTTGGTGCAGTGCAAGTTACAGCATCGCCGCGACTAACAGGCAGAGGATTGAAGGAAGGAAGGAAGGAAGGAAGGAAATGTTTTATTTAACGACGCACTCAACACATTTTATTTACGGTTATATGGCGTCAGACACATGGTTAAGGACCACACAGATATTGAGAGAGGAAACCCGCTGTCGCCACTTCATGGGCTACTCTTTTTCGATTAGCAGCCAGGGATCTTTTATATGCACCATTCCACAGACAGGATAGTACATACCCAGGGTTCGAACTTAACGGTCGACTGAAAACCCACAGTAAGGTTGCCTGGCGACCGATTTTTTTTTTAAATCAATAATTAATAAATAAATAAAAGTACAGCTATGTAGCCTACTTTGCACAATGAAAAGTGTAGGTCTGCTTTTACATATAAACATATGCCCAATATAAGAATAGGTGTAAGGTAAGTTAAGTGGCATGTAAAATTGGGCACAAATTCATGTCGACAAGATTCAGCCCTGGTTATGTGTACACGTTATAGATCGTACCCACTGAACATTATATTTTAGGTTTTTTCTAAATTATTATTATTTCATTGAGATGGGGTGGGGGGAGGAAGGGGTTGTGTCGGTTATACCAGTGCTCAACGTTTGGTGAACGCAAACATCTTTGTTTGTTGGAAATACCACAAATGTATTGACTTTGACAGTGGTGAGTCACAGTAGCATGTCTGTTATTTATTTAAAGAGTGGGTTGGTTGAGTGCAGAAGAATACTCAAAATAAATGTTTTCTCTTATAATCTGTTGCAATATTGTTGTTTTTTTAGAAAATATTACTCGGGCAAGTGAAAATAGATCCGGGCAAGTGAAAGTGCTGTCACCACTTGCCCGGATGGCAACTCAAAAAAAAAAAAGTTAAGTGCAGACACTGCATACTACGGCCTTTGTTACAGCAGCTGTGGAGCACTGGCTGGAACGAGAAATGGCCCAATGAGTCCACCGACGGGGATCGATCCTGGACCGACCGCGCTTCAAGCGAACGCTTTACCACTGGGCTACGTCCCGCCCCTTAACAGGCAGAGGGACAACTGGCTAAAACCTGCATCAAAATAGACGTATCGTACGGGTGGTGTGGGCTGGGGTGGAGTGGGCTGGGGCGGTATGGGCTGGGGCGGTGTGGGCTGGGGCGGAGTGGAGTGGAGTGGGGTGGTCTGGTGTGGAGTGGGGTGGGGTGAGCTCGGGAGGAGTGGCATGGGATGGGTTTGTAGTGGGAAGGCTGGTTTTTGCCAGAATTAAACGAAAATGCCTGAATATGAATAACTGCGAGGTTGGGGGGGGGGGGGGGGGTCATATTAGCAGGGGCCTGATTTGGTTCCGTCGGTTGAGTGATCGCTTAAGGTGTTTGTGTCGTAGGATCGAACCACCTCGGTGGATCCATTCAGCTGATTGGGTTTTTCTAGTTCCAACCAGTACACCGCAACTGGTCAAAGGCCGTGGTACGTGCTTTCCTGTCTGTGGGGAAAATGTAGCGGGTTTCCTCTTATGACCACGTGTCATATTATTACCAAATGTTTGACATCCAAAAGCCGATGATTAATAAAGCAGTGTGCTCTAGTGGTGTCGTTACACAAAACAAACTTTTTCCAAATTATCAATGCTACCAATACTTACCAAACAGCAATATTGGGTTGCAAACGAATCGCTACACGTTTTTACATGAATTACAACTAATATTGATGGAAATACGGCTCATTCTTTCCGAATATCTCTATCGTTTTTGCCCGAATTTGAGGATTTTCTCTAGCACGGGAGTGGGGTGCCGTGGGGGTGGGGCTCAGTTCCCGCCCACTGATCTCGTACGCATAGGTGTCTCAACTCGAAAAAAGATATGAGAAAATTTCATTGTTAATTTAAAAGTGCCCTTTTCTTTTCATTTTACTGACACCCATCTTTTTTTTTTTACATTTTCATCCTCGAGTGGGAGGAGATGGGGAGTACAGTCCTCAGGTCTCGCCCCCCACCCCACGGTTCCTGTTGGCCTGACTATATATTATTATGCCCCGATTCATTTTTCTACTGACCCGTAGTTTATTTTATACCAGGTATGACCCTGAATATGCATAAAAGGCTCTCTGTGTTATGAACAGCACGTTAATAACATTTGGGATTAATATGCTTTTACATTTACGAACCGACCTGGGTTTCACGGTAAAAAGACGTGTAAGTAATTATACAGCCTGGAATAAAAACTTCGATTATTTCTAATTACCGTGCTTCACATAAAGAACAAATAACACCAATGGGAATTCCGAATAGATGGAGGTTACCATGGATCGTGACATTGATGTAACCATGAATTTATACTTGTGTGTGTGTGTGTGGGGGGGGGGGGGGGGGGCATATGGGCGGAGGGCAACCACACTGTCTGAGTCGTGTTATGGGGCAACAGGCAAATGTAAAAAAGAAGTTTGTTTTGTTTAACGACACCACTAGAGCACCTTGATTTATTAATCATCGGCTATTGGATGTCAAACATTTGGTAATTTCGACGTATAGTCTCAGAGAGGAAACCCGCTACACTTTTTCATTAGTAGCAAGGGATCTTTTATATGCACCATTACACAGACAAGATAGCACATACCACGGCCTTTGGTATACCAGTTGTGGTGCACTGGCTGCAAAGAAAAATAGCCCAATGGGCCTACCGACGCGTCACGGGGATCGATCACAGAACGACCGCGCATCAAGTGGACGTTTTACCACTGGGCTATGTCCCGCCCCGGCAAATGTAAAAGGTGCTGAAGAAGAAAGAAGAGGTTTGATGGGGGGGGGGGGGGGGGGGGGTGAACTGCGTCGATCTCCCACCGCCACCGCCATCACCTTATATATTGAGGTCTTACAATTCTAGCTAACAAAATTAAAGTTTTTGTTTAACGGTACCACTAGAACATTTATTAATCGTCAGCTATTGCATGTCAAACATTTGTAATGGTGACGTGTAGTCTTAGAGAAGAAACCTACTACTTTTTTTTCCATTAGTAACCAAGGGATCTTTTATATGCACCATCCCATAGACAGGATAGCACATGCCACTGCCTTTGATACACCAGGCGTGGTGTGGTAGCGGTTAAAAACAAGGTGGGGAAATGGGGGGGGGGGGTGCAATTTATACCCAAAAGTCATCTTTCAGTAAAATGCCTATCTATATCCCTGTGTGTACAATGGAGTCTCTCCAATTAGCGCATCAAGTACATCGTCCGATTTTAAGAGGTATACAGTTTAGAGAGGTTCTTTTTGTACTGATACTTAAAACGTAACAGTAAAATGAAATTTGTAAACAAATTGCTAAAGAAAAAAGTGGGACAAATAGATTTAGAAGGAAACCGCCCCATAGTGAAAAATACGTTGTGGTGTTTAAAAACTAGAGTATGTCCCTTTAAATCCCCGCTTCCAACACCTGTGATATATATTTGTATGCCATAGCCTCTGCCTCCCTCGAAAACAAAAAGCAGTTTACGATCTTGCACGTGAGAAACTCGGAAACAACTTACCTGACAGTGACAGGTGTGTGTTCGATCGTCCGATCAAGTCAACCTGACCAAACCTGGTCCGACACCTTTCGGGTCTTATCGGATCTCTTCGTGCGTTAAAAACAAAAATCGTCACAGTCCGTTCTTTTTGCGTTCACTCTACAAGATTCATTAGTCCACGGATCACACACGTGTGCGTATTACTCGCTTCACTGAACGTGTTCCCTCGTGAAAACACTCCTGCTTGTGGACGGCGCTTTTAGCAGAGCCATATGGTTACAATAATATCGTACTACCTACACATCGTATGCTGTCACCGCCAAACCCTTGTGTGTGCGTACGTATCACGTTTCAGGTGGTCTTTCACGGGAATTAATTTGCCCGCGTTGCGCGCTGTCTTTCCCGGTGATCAATGCCAGCGGTGGCGCTCCGTGCACCGACATTGTCTCGACTCAGTAGCTCGGAGTCGTTGGCAGCGTTGTACATAGGAGAAGATTACGACTGTACAACTGCTGCTGTTGAGAATAATTAAGCGATGCAGCTCGGTTCCCAACCCATCAGCGCACCAGAGCTACACTAACCACAAACACGTGTGTGCGCGCGATCGTTCTTCGGCGTTTTCCGTAATGTAGGCTTCTAAAACGTTCTTTCTGTCGGCGATACTTTTCCCAGTGGACAGTTCTGTGTTGATCGCTGAAACAGGTGTGGGTGGGGGGTGTTGCCATATATACTACTCAAAAGAATT
This sequence comes from Gigantopelta aegis, assembly GCF_016097555.1. NCBI lineage: Eukaryota > Metazoa > Mollusca > Gastropoda > Neomphalida > Peltospiridae > Gigantopelta > Gigantopelta aegis. The sequence goes on along the minus strand of NC_054713.1, from coordinate 42,767,351 downwards.
TAAGGGTCAAAAATTTATAACCAAATAAGTTTCAGAGTGTATTAGATTGATGATGTAAACTACACCAAATTTTTTATTTATTGTTCCATATTTACAAAAAACCACAAATAAACGTCACTGTATACAAGAAAGTCACATGACATGCTGTCAAAGTTGAAGGTTGTCAAACATGGATTTTACACATTAGAACATTCGTTTAATAGTGTGTGAATCCACCCCTGGCGCGAATACACTCGACACATCGTTGCCTCATGCTGTTGATCAGACGTCTGAAGAACTCTTGGGGAATGGCCTGCCACTCTGCCATAAGAAGTTGACCCAGATCATGAAGGTTGGCCGGAGGGGCATGGTTATCCCGAACTCTCCTGCCTAATTCGTCCCAGGCGTTTCTCTATTGGGGCCAAGTCAGGCGAATATGCTGGCCAATCCATCCTGGCGATACCTTGTTGTCTGAGAAAGTCCGTTACCACCCTGGCGCGGTGGGGTCTGGCATTGTCATCCTGCAGAACTGCCCCGCCGCCAATCTGCTGAAGGCCTGGGAGAACCAACGGCCGGATAATCTCATTCAGATAGCGGATTCCATTCAGATTGCCATCCACCACATAGAGGGGGGTCCTGTGGTGGATAGAGATGCCGCCCCACACCATGACGCTGCCACCACCGAACCGGTGACGTTGTTTAACGTTAACGTCAGCGAAGCGCTCCCCAGGACGTCTGTAGACACGAACCCGACCGTCGTTGAACTGGAGACTAAACCTGGACTCATCAGTGAACATCACTCGACCCCACTGAACACACGTTGCCACCGCAGATGAAGTGTGCACCAGTGACGTCTGGCCGTTCTGTGACGTGGTAGGAGTGGTGGTCGAACAGCCTGGCGACGGCAGCGTAGATTATTGGCTCTCAGACGATTGCGTATGGTTTGATCAGACACTCGAGTTCCAGTCACAGTCCGCAGATTGTCACGTAATCGGCGTGCAGTGGTTGTGCGTTGACGTAGAGCCATATTGGTGATGTAGCGGTCCTCTCTATTTGTAGTGCTTCGGGGTCTTCCCGAACGTGGACGATTTCGAACAGAATTCGTTGCTTGGTACCGTTGCCACAGTCGGCCAACGACACTCTGACTGACACCAAGTCTCAGAGCAACATTTCTTTGCGTATTGCCATCCTGAAGCCAAGCAATAGCCCTTCCTCGATCTTCGATAGTCAGTTGAAGTCGTACCATTGTCGAATTTGGAGTGTGCACCGTACACGAACGCAAGCTCCAATTATATGGAAATTCAGCATTGGGAACATGGAATACACGTGCAAAGCGTGCAAATGAAGCGCTTTGTGAAAAAGCAAGTTATGGGCACTTAGCAGACCTTTCGCTTTCGCCCTAATTTACGTGCAAATGTAAGCATGTTTTCGCCATTAGAACTAGTCGACAGTGTCAATGACAGTGGATTTTAATTTATTTATGGGTTGCTTAGACCCACTTTCGTCAAAATGGAACAATACCATGCGTGACATTATGGTCTAGCTAATATAATTGACATTCAGAAAATAATGTCGAAAATATCATCTGACCCTTAAATTCTTTTGAGTAGTATATTTCCCCACCACCTGCAGTTCGAAAACTAGACGGATATTTGAGCAGTTGCCATCAACGTCATAGACTGCGTTCAGCTAGAAAAATACGACTACGATTAATATACATACTGTAGGCCTATATACATGTAGCCTACTAAGTACTTACAGAAAGAATATTCCATATTTTCAGTTGCGGTACATGAAATAAAAAATCTATTTCAATCGGTTAACGAAAAAAAAATTCAACAACATGGACGTAAAATGAATCCATTCTAGTAAAGCAAAGTGTAACACCATTCAGTGAAGGAGAAAGGGTGGCAGTTTTTAACTGAGTTCCACCACATGTTTCTTAACTATGCACAGTTATAGGCCTTAGAAATAAAAGGGAAATGACTGCTCGGCTGAATATTTATATAATTTCAGTATTTTATCAGTACTACAATCCTTCCGTTAAAGTATTAACTGAAGAAAATTAGAAAACTAGCTGGCACCAAGTGGGGTGCTAATCGTAACATGTATACTGAAAGAAGCAATCGGACCACATCTTGGGTACGGATCCAGTGCATGGTCAATCAGCAGTTGCATCAACAAATACTAGACAGGGTTCAAAACCAAGCACTCGGGATAATAACTGGAGCAATGAGGTCAACCCCCATTGAGAAAATGGAACAGCTCACTGGCATCGTTCCCCTCAGCAAACGCCGGGACTCCAAGCTCATGATACAAGCCACTACGTTCAAGTATTTGCCACAACACCCAATGAACAAGAGAATGAATGACTATCCCTGTAACAGACTAAAGAACTAGTTTACATAAAAAGAGCAAAATACTCCTGAGGCAACATAAGGGACAACTCCCAAATAAAATCCATCCATCAAGTTAGTACTGTCAGCTGCGTCCCACCATGGGAACCACAAATGAACAATGTAAAGATCTGCACAGTCGTCCAGCACCTCACCCCTGGAGAGGAACACAATGAACCATACTAACGAGCCCTGACACTGGCCATGATTGATGAATAGTACCCAGAGACACCATGGATACAGGTATATACTGATGAATCTGCAACAAATGCAGTGGAAAACTGAGGGGCTGGAATATACATCATGGACCTTAGTGGCTACCGAGAGGAGGCACATTTTCCTACAGGGAAACCCTGCACAAACTATGCTGCAGAGGCTGAGGCTACCATTCATGCTGCCCACATCATCAGCACCAGAGAGGAGAACTGCTCACGTGTCGTCTTCCTGACAGATGCTCTCTGCTCTCCAGGCTCTTGAAAACAACAAGCTTGACAGACTTCCAGAAGCCCTACATCCTATCAGCAGTGTCAACCAAGTTGTGTTACAATGGATCCCTGCATACCAGGAAATGAAAATGCAGACAGACTGGCAAAACTGTGCAGCTAAAGAACAGGAGGATAACTGGGTGACATACGAAGAGATGAAATCCCATATTAAATATCTCTATAGACCTCCCGAACAAACCAATGATTATTACCTGCTATCCCGTCAGGAACAAGACATCATTTTCCGACTAAGGACTGGACACAACAGGCTAAACCAGCATATGCATAAGAGGCTCCGGCTGTTACCTTCTTACGTGTGCTTCTGTGGAGAGGCAGAACAGACGACCGAACATGTCATCCAAGACTGCATAAACCTACAGCAGCTGAGACTACCTAGACAACTACAACAACTCCCTAGAAGAAGCTGTATGGCACAAGAAGTGATCTACAGAGAACAGTATCGTTCTTAGTCACTGCTGGCATCGACATATAGTCAACAAGTGAACGAAAAGAAGAAACTGAAGAAAATGAAAAAAAGAAAGAAATGTTTTATTTAACGACGCACTCACCACATTTTATTTACGGTTATATGGTGTCAGACATATGGTTAAGGACCACACAGATTTTGAGAGGAAACCCGCTGTCGCCACTACATGGGCTACTCTTTCTGATTAGCAGCAAGGGATCTTTTATTTGCGCTTCCTACAGGCAGGATAGCACAAACCATAGCCTTTGTTGAACCAGTTATGGAACACTGGTCGGTGTAAGTGGTTTACACCTACCCATTGAGCCTTTCGGAGCACTCACTCTGGGTTTGGAGTCGGTATCTGGATTACAAATCCCATGCCTCGACTGGGATCCGAACCCAGTACCTACCAGCCTGTTGACCGATGGCCTAACCACGACGCCGGTCCTGAAGAAATACCTTTTATAGCTCATTTTTGAAACAACTGGATGTTTTTACAATACCCCCTAGTTTCGCACAAGATTGTAATACTTAAGGTACTGCATACATGTTTTAAGCACAAGGATACTTGACACAGTGGTACTAGAGGAAATAAAACTGCAAACATAAACTGCCCAGATGAAACTTTTTTTGGCAACAATCACCGTCATATTTATCACCAATGGCAGAACTGCTTTGACCCAGCCGAATGTTATTTGGTTTAGTACTACCTAAAGCGGTTTTCCGCAGATATAGAGAAAGACAAAGAGAGAGAGAGGGCGGGGGGCGGGGGGGGGGGGGGGGGGGGGGGCAGGAGAGGGAGGGAGGAAGGAAGGCATGGTTACGGCCCATGGGTGGATTCAGCGGGATGTATGAAAGAGACAGATTCTGACTGGGTTCATGTAGTTCATTAACTTGCATTAAGACTGACAAAGACAACAAACCAAGTAAACAGTAACTACATATTTATCTCACAGTGTTCACATTGAAATTTCACATTAACAATTACAACCAACCCCCAAACCGAATATAGACATTTACCCATTTAGGTCCACCGATACAAACTTCTAAAGTGCCCAGTGAAAAGACTACCAAACAGATGGTATAGGGATTAACGTGCACATTCAGAGCAAGCTGTTTTAGCGCACGCCGGTCATGGGCACAGGTGCCGGCCTCGCCCGGCTCCTCCGTCCAGGACAGGAAAGGTTGAGGTGGGTGGAGAAGGGACCGCCTGCACTGACCGGTGCAAGGGATCACCAGCAGCCCGACCGAGAACGGTAGCAGGCAGAGGGTTGGTTTGGGTGCTGTGGAATTTGAAATGTCCCGTAGGATTAATGCCTAAGAGAAAAAGTAGCACAATTTGAATGAAGCAAATTTGGCGCATTTTTTATTGGTCCGCCTAATGGAAAAAAAGGACCAAACAGAGAACACACTCCCTTTTATACCCCAACCTAACCCATAGTCAATAGCCATTGGCCAAGTATTTCTACACACTGCACGGGCAACGCGACAAACACGAAACACAAAAATCTCGTGCACGATGTAGAACACACGAATACTGAAACATACTCGTCCACCGACCAATAAAAGTTAGGACCAGCCAGTCCGTTACAAGTACATTAAAATATTGCATCCAGCCAGTCCGTTACAAGTACATTAAAATATTGCATCCAGCCAGTCCGTTACAAGTACATTAAAATATTGCATCCGTTTCCCTTTGGAATATAATTTAATTCAGTGCGATGTATTATTTCATTTTGACGGCAAATATATCAGACTATACAGGCCCGTATACCCCACTCCAACGCACCCACCCCACCCCCACGAATACACACTCCAGATATGGTCTTTACGGGCCTGAGTCAACGGAATGATTGCAAAGCCCTCTTGGCCGGTTAGCAAAGCCGTGTTGTTACTTCCTGGCGGGATTCCAAGTACTTGGCGTTCAAGGTTGCAGAGCACTAGTTTTGAGAGTTCCGAGTCGGAGGTCGAATATTTACGAAGAAAAAGCAGATGCGGCTTTAATTGGTAGTTCAGAGCCGTCGGATCGGGGGTGGGGGGTGGGGGTGTCTTTGGTCCTTACCCCTACATTTTATTATTTTTTATATTATTATTATTATTTTTTTTTTAACCTATACACTATTAAAGGCATATTGTCACAGACCACTGACCTATTTAATGGTCTAACAAAGTATTACCTGAACAAAATTAATCTGAATTGTCCAATAAATGTACTTTATTCAACTATCTTCATAACCACCATCCTCCATTTATTAATATTTTGTAAAAAATAATTGACTTATGGCAATGGTCCATAATTCAAAAACTAAAATTGCCGAGAGGATTGACATGGATTTCACTCCACCATGGTTCAGTTAAGGTGATGCAATAGCTAGATTTGGTTTCCAACAATTAATGTAATTTTTAGTTATTATCCATTTTTAGAGAAATAAGGTCCTTAAATCCGTGACAGTATGCCTTTAAATTCAAGCATACGTAGCCTATAATGTCCATGAAGACACTAGCAACAAAATAAAACCTATTGGAACATAATCTCTAATTGTATTATGGAGCGGGACGTAGACCAGTGGTAAAGTGTTCGCTTGATGCGCGGTCGGTCTAGGATCGGTCCCCGTCGGTGGACCCATTGGGCTACTTCTCGTTCCAGCTAGTGCTCCACAACTGGGGTAACAAAGGCCGTGGTATGTATTATCCTGTATGTGGGAAGGTGCATATAAAAGATCCCTTTCTGCTAATCGAAAAGAGTAGCCCATGAAGTTGCGACAGCGGGTTTCCTCTCTCAATATATGTGTGGCCCTTAACCATATGTCCAACGACATATAACCGTAAATAAAAATGTGTTGAGTGCGCCATTAAATAAAACATTTCCTTCCTTGCTTCCTAATTGTATTATAGCAGGGTAAACGTTTTGTTTGTTTGTTGTTGTTTGTTTGGGTTTTGGGGTTTTTTTTGGTTTATTTTACCAAACCAATAAGGGTATATTGCTGTATTAAATGCCGCTCAAGTGTTTAATTCAGTCAGTGCAATATAGCGATCAAGTACACTATCACTGTTGAAAAATGACCATTTCCATATAAAGTTGATGACACGATGTGTTCGATAACTTCACTTGACAATACAAAATAACATAGCATCGCACGCATCCAGTCTACACGCTCTCCTTGAAACTAATGCTTTTCAGTTTATTTTATTATTTTAGCCGGACCGCACGCACGCGCTGCATCCAGTCTATAAATATGAGCCCTATATGTGACTGTCTCCATATAACATTTTGTAAGCGTTCGTGATTTCATGAATATCGTAATAACTCTGTCTGCCAGTATGAATGTCAAAGTTTGCATTCGGCATAAAATGAAAATGTCTTAATGATTTAATGCATCTCAGTGGTTTCTGATATGAAGACAACAAAGGCTGGATCAAAAGGAATATTGCTCGACATGAAGAGAGATCGGCTATTGAAAGGCAGAAGTGGTCCCTTTAGTGGAACCAGTCTTGAAAGTGGTAGACGGATCAGGACGGAAGAGTCGTCACAGGAAGTGTCAGTCCTTTAAGTTTCACACCACAATTATTTACGCTATAGGTTTCCATATAGCGTTAGTGGCTACGGAACTTTTAGTAATATCCATAAGCCTGTGGATTTTTTTTTTTTTTTTTTTTTTTTAATGCACCTTTGCCTGCCTTTGGGCAACACACACTTTAAAGGACAACACCCAGGATATTGGTTTAAACAAACACACCCACTAAACCTGGCCGGAGTACGCAAAAAAGTACCGGAAGACCTATTACATTTGCATGGGTTGCAATTACCATAAACAGTCTTAAATGTTAACAAATAATATAATTACACTTGTTTGCAAACTATATTCTCTCCCCTGTCAACTTCGGTCTAATAGTTTTGCTGAATGAGATCGAGGGCGCAAAGTAAAGTTTCTAGGGCATGCCCTTTCATAAACTTTTGAAAACTATAGATGTCCTGAAATGCAATTTCCTGCATTTTAAAAGTAAAATTCATCTTTACCTTAAAGGGACATACCCTAGTTTTTAAACACTATGGCATATTTTTTTACTATTATAACCGTTTTTCATAACGTAAATTATATTTTACATTCGAAGTGTTTTTGATCATCCTGGTGTTTTTAATACCACAAAATGTATTTCTCATATTTTTAAAAACGCACGTGCGTCTGAGAAGTAACAGTTATGGAGTCGAGGTTTAGTCTATTTTAGAGGGTATTTCATCATTTCAAAGTCACAGTCTCCTGTTTCACTCAATTGTAACTTTATCCAAATGTGTTGCAGGTTTGTAGATTAACAAAACTTAGTGTTAATTTTCACGGGTTGAAACTAGGGTATGTCCCTTTAAGATTTACTACCAATAATATTTTTGATTATGAATTATTGTGTGGTTGGACTGCCATGAAATAATCACAAACGGCAGACGACAAAGCCGTAGGCCTAATACATAGTCAGGGCCGTACCTCTGCACAATACAGAGTCGAATGGGCATTTGGCAAAATAGTGGTTGATTCTATGAATCTCTATGCCTCGTCTATAGGACAACCACTCCCGAGGAGATCCTTTATTGGAGATTCAATTCCTCTTGCACCACCCAAAAGAGGACTACCACTCTCAGACTAGTTTACTAAATCAAAACTAGCATCGGACAGAGTTCATTAGAATAAGTACAGCTGCGATGATATGCACTCACGAATCACTGTCATATATAACAGTTTAGTGCAGGGCGCACATTAAGTCAGAACCACACATTCTACGTCCCTTCGGACTAACAACAGTTTAAGAATCCATTGAAACAGGGAGAATGGCAAAAAGCCGACATGTTTGCATGTCCAAGACAATATAGCACATTACTATAAGGGGTTTGACGTAGCAACTAATTAAGTAGCAACTTAATTTCATGACAAATATTTTTGTTAAATATTATTCAAAAGTAAAAAGTACAAACAAATGAACTGTGACACTTTTTATTTATAATACTAATAGTGTTATTTTGAGTGTCGATGGAAATTATCCACCGGAAAGACAGGATATGACGTCAGTGGTGGGATTCGATGTAACTTGTGGACAAATCAGCTTTTATTTTTTTTAGTCAAGTGTCAAAATAAGAAAACTGTCTGATCTATTTGTACATTATCATGATTATGGGAGATGTTTTTGCCGAATCTTTTTATATTATTTTTCGTTATCGGTGAGTTTTCATCCCACAAGAGGACAAAATAAATAAATAGGAATAATGAAAACATAGGTCTAGCGAAAACTCGAATAACTCTATCAGTATCAGACTCACTCAGTGGCTGGATAAAAATTTAAATGCTTTTGTTTTTGTTTGTTAATTTGTTGTATTTTGGGTCTTTCTGGTTATTTTTAACTGACCCACCAAGCTAATAAGTATTTTATTACTGTACATAATAAAATATTAGCGATCTTAAAATGTACCGAAATCGAAATATAGTAACATTATTACTAATATTAGCAACATAAAACTTTAGCGAGGTAAACATCTACGGTCCGTTTTGGGGTTTTTTTTTACATTTTAACATCTATTGGACCTCCAATAAACAGCAACAAACATCACAATAATAAATATCGTGCCGGAAATGTTTATCTTGGTGAATTACAGAAAGTTAAGATTAGGGAATGCGGACACTTTTTAAATATGACAAGAATGAAAGTGATGTTTTGTTTTTCTGATAGAAGACCTTTAAAGGGACATTCCTGAGTTTGCTGCATTGTAAGATGTTTCTGACTAATAAAATATTTCTACGATTAAACTTACATATTAAATATATTTTCTGGTTCAGAATATCAGTGAGTGTATATTCAATGTGTTTCTGGTCGTCTTAATATTTGTAAGAAGCTCAAACTGGATTTGGTCTTCAAATAATTTCGTACGTACAAAAAATTTATATTTATAGAAATAAAATGAAATTTAACCTGGTACAAATATTAGAAGTATCAGAAACACGTTTAATATACAGCCACTAATATTTTATGCAGAAAAATATATTTGATATGTAATTGTAATCGTTAAAAAGTCTTTGTTAGTCGATAACATCTTAAAAAGTGCAGCAAACTCAGGAATGTCCTTTTGAATTAGGGACGGCAGACATTTTCTAAATGTTATAAGAATGATAACGATTTTTTGCTGTACTGATGGAATACATTTTAAAGCACTATTTTCAACAACAGCAATTTTTTTTTTTTGCCCCTAACCCCCCTTAAAATGACAATTTTCCATTAAGGGGAAATAACTCCGTTTAGCAAAAATTGACAGAAGACCTAAAAAATTGGCACAGTGAAATGTTTTTAAATTTAAACCTTATTTTGGGTTTTAATACCTTAATTAGCATTTAGCCTATAAATATTTCCACTAAATTGTCATTAAAGTAGTCCCAGATGTTTTTTCAATGCCAAAAAAGGACCATTCACTTGCTTCAAGTATATGGTACATGCATGAATTCTGTTTCAGTTTATCCCTTTTAATAAGTTTTCTAAATTAATTAAATCAATATGTTTTGACATTTTATAGCATAATACATATATAATAATCAACCACGGATCCAAGGGATAGGGTTTTAGGGGGTGTAACCTCCCCATTTTAAAATGCCCGGAAAATCCACTGTTTAGTGGATAAATACATGTACAATGTAAAAATAATAAAATTAGTGGGGTTATGTAATATCTTGGTCAGCTGGATGTTTTTGCAGAAGTTTATTATGTAATGCAAGGGACTGTAATTTTGACTTTGTTGGGTGCTCTTTTTCTACATTGCATCTACACTATAGCTGCCCTTTTTAAACCTTGCAACCTTCCGTAAAAAAAATCACGGATCCACCCCTGATAATATACATTATATTATGTATATGGTCCAGTTCAAAAATACAGTGACTGATATTACAAACATTTTAATATACTTGTACAGTTGAGATCAACTGCAGGTGTTTGAACATTGAAGATAAAAATGTCAATTCAACACTAGCTTATATTGAAACATAAACAAATGTTCGCCATTTTGGACCCACAGAAAATGCACCGAGAGGGAGATGTTATAACATGTCATCAAAGTTATCTAATAATTCTAAACATCTAAAAATTTTGTTGTAGTCAATCAGCAATGGATTAACAATTTAACTACAATTATATCACAAAAATAAAAACTAGTCACGATGACAACACCACTGTTTTTCAATAACTAATGGCGGTCTCCTTAATTTCTGACTTTGCCACTGAATAATAAAATTAAAAAAAGCAATTAAAATGAGTTCTGTGTTTTGTACAAAGTTATTTCAATGTATTTTGTACCAGTTACAACTTCTGATATTTTTGTAGTACTACAGATAAATGTTGTAACTATCGCCAGTGACCGGCCTCGGTGGTGTCGTGGTTAGGCCATCGGTCTACAGGCTGGTAGGTACTGGGTTCTGATCCCAGTGGAGGCATGGGATTTTTAATCCAGATACCGACTCCAAACCCTGAGTGAGTGCTCCGCAAGGCTCAATGGGTAGGTGTAAACCACTTGCACCGACCAGTGATCCATAACTGGTTCAACAAAGGCCATGGTTTGTGCTATCTTGCCCGTGGGAAGTGCAAATAAAAGATCCCTTGCTGCTAATTGGAAAGAGTAGCCCATGTAGTGGCGACAGCAGGTTTCCTCTCAAAATCTGTGTGGTCCTTAACCATATGTCTGACGCCATATAACCGTAAATAAAATGTGTTGAGTGCGTCGTTGAATAAAACATTTCTTTTTTTCTTTCTATCGCCAGTGAACATAGGTTTTCAACCAAAGAAACACTGTAATGGACTGGTGGAATTGTATGGCACCACCAGTCGTCCTATGCGGTCTCTGCATTAAGTATAATCTGAAAGTTGACATTTTGAGTACAACTTTAATAGCTGACATTTTGACTTGACATATTTTCCACTGACATTTTGTCCTATGTAGTACATCCTTTAATAATAAAGGTGTGGTTATAAGGTGTTCTTTTTATGTGATTCTTTAACAACAGATGGGTGAGGGCCACAACAAATGCATTCATAATAACAAATCATTGAAAATGTAAACAGATATCCGCCATCTTGGATTGCACTAAAAATACACAGGACGATGTTTGGTAACAAGCGATCAAAGTTATAAATAAATCAAAACATCTAAATTTTGTCATGTACTGCATGAGTAATAAATTAAATATAATTAGCTCACAAAAATAAATACTTGAAATAACAATGACAACACTATTTTTCAATAATTAAAGGTGGTATCATTAATTTTTCAATTTGCCACTGAATAAAACGTAAAGTGGCAAGTAACATGAGTTCTATATTTGTTATAAAGTTTTATCAATGTATTTTATACCTGTTACAAGTACTGGTGTTCTTGCAATACTAAACAAATGTGTTATATATGTTGATGGAACATGTTTTTCAGCAATTACATACAGCAATGGTGTAACGGAAGTGGGTGGCGATACCAGTCTTCTGGTGCGGTCTCTATTTAAAATAACTATTTATTTAGAATACAACAATTAAAATGAACATTTTATATTAAGGGGAAATAATTCTGTCTAGCACTGAAAATCTGTTGAATTTAAGACTTATTTTGAGTTAAAACACCATTATTAGCAATTACCCTAAGGTCGACAACAGTCACTTTTCGCACCATAAATATAACATATCTTACCGTAATATCACTTGAAATCCATATTTCATAAAAGGTACAATTTTTTAATCACAAGATTTTCTTCAAACACATTCAGGTGCATTAGAAATGTTGAAACAAATCATTTTCAGTAGCAATTTTGCATTGGAATTTTCCCAGCAGTCTTATAACGGAAACGTCATGTACCCAGTTATGGTTATTGTAAGGAGATGAAAAGTGACATCTTTGGAATACTGATGCCATTCAAATTGAAAATTAGCTATATTATTATAATGCTTTGCCACATTAAAATAAAAACTGGTCTACTAACCTTGACCCCTGTAAAATTTCTATAACAAGCAGACAACGGGTAAGTATTTTTTTATCTTTCATAATTCTGGAAAAACTATTAATTTTAAGTCTTAAAAGATGAAAGAAATAATAAGTACTTTTTGTCAAATATATCATATAAAAAAATCACCATTGGATATGTTTTACCGTATTTATTGTGTACAAAGCCAAAACAAGGGTCTGAAAAGTGACTGTCGTCGACCTTAGTATTTAACTTTTTAGAATTGTGTAGCAATCTCTGAAATTTGTGTAACGAATTGTGACGCGATACTGAACAAAATGTTTCCTGCTAGTAGTCCATGTGGGAAGTACATCAAGTATGTTTTTGTGATGATCATCCTATTAAGTTTCATTTCAGGTAGTGCATTTGAGAAATTCAGCATTATTTTCCACAATGATCATCCTATTATGTTCCATTTCAGGTAGTTCATGTGGCAAGTTCCGCATTATTTTCCACAATGATCATATATCCCATTTTAGGTAGCTCATGTGGGAAGCACAGCATTATTTTCCGCGATGACTATTCTCCACCAGCTTCCATCCCGGCTGATGAACACAAGATCTACAGCGTCCCCCTCAACCAGATAATCAGTCAGCCGTTGCTTGCCGACCTCATGAACAACGGCATCCGCGTCACTGGCGACTTAATGGAAGAGGAGGCCGATATAACGTTCTCCGTCGAGTCGATCGATTACGACGTGTACACGCACAGAAAGACCACTGATGAGTGGAAGGAAAGCGGAGGCAAACTGTGTCAGTGGGCGAAGAACACCAGATACCGGACGAGACAGAAGGAAAAGTAAGGCATAGTATCAAGGGATCTTTTATATGCACCATCCCACAGAAAGGATAGCACATACCACGGTCTTTGATATACCAGTAGTGGTGCACTGGATGGAACGAGAAATAATCCAATGGGCCCACGGTTGGGGATCAATCCCGAACCGACCGTGCATCAAGCAAGCCTTTTACCACTGGACTACATCCCGCCCCATATGATTAATAAATCAATGTGCTCTAGTGGTGTCGTTAAATAAAGCAAATTTTAATGTTGTTCTCTTTCAGGTTTTACTGTGGCAGAGGTGGTCACAGCACGATGCTGGACCATGACTTGCAAGTATACGATGGTTTAATCAGCATCGAAGGTCTGTTTCACCACCACACGAATTACATGGCCATTCCTGCCAGCAAACGGGTGTTTAAAGTGACCGTCTTACTGCCTAATTTTGCTACCATCTCCAACACAACAAACCCGGTGCTCATTGAAAGTAAGTTTTGTATAGACGGCCATGGACATATGTGGTTTAGACTCATAAAATCAATTATTAGTGAACAGTACTCGCTGAAAGAAAGTTTTGTATAGACAGCCGTGGACATTTGTGGTTTAGACTCATAAAATCAATTATTAGTGAACGGTACTCAATGAAAGAAAGTTTTGTATAGACAGCTGTGGACATTTGTGGTTAAACTAGACTCGTAAAATCAATTATTAGGAAACTGAATTCATTGAAAGTAAGTTTTGTATAGACGGCCATGGACATTTGTGGTTTATACTACACTCATAAAATTAATTATTAGTGAACGGTACTCATTGAAAGTAACTTTTGTATAGACAGTCATGGACATTTGTGGTTTAAACTACACTCATAAAATCAAATATTAGTGAACGGTACTCATTGAAAGTAAGTTTTGTATAGACGGCCATGGACATTTGTCGTTTAAAGGCGCGGACCCTAGTTTCAACCTGTAAAAATTAACACTATAAGTGTCGTTATCTACAAACCTGAGCCCATATTTTCGAAACTATTTTAGCACTACGAAATTGTAAAACCATTGTAAGCTGTGATGTCACTGTAGTGACGTTATAGCCTACGATGCTTTTACAGTTTTGTAGTGCTGAGATGGCTTCAAAAACCCCTAGCCTGGATAAAGTTATAATAGAGTGAAACTAAAATCTGTGATGTTTAAATGTGGAAGTACCATCTAATAATAGACTAGAACTCGGCTTCTCAGAGGTACGTGCATTTTCAGAATGATAAAAAATGTGTTTCGGGGTATTACAAAAACTAGGATGACCAGGCGGCCCCAGGGGTCAAAGTTTGTTGTTGGAGGGACACTGCAAGTGGGGGATGGGTGAGTGAGATGGCATGGGATCAGGAAGGAAGAAGGAAGAAATGTTTTATTTAACAACGCACTCAACACATTTTATTTACGGTTATATGATGTCAGACATATGGTTAAGGACCACAAAGATATAGAGAGGAAACCCACTGCCACCACACAATGGGCTACTCTTTCTTATTAGTAGCAAGGCATCTTTTTTATGCACCATCCAACAGTCAGGGTAGCACATACCACGGCCTTTGATATACCAGTCGTGGTGCACTGGTTGGAATGGTAAATAGCCCAATGGGCTCACCGACAGGGATTGATCCCAAACCGACCGTGCATCAAGCAAGCGCTTTACCGCCACAGCGATTTTGAGGACCCATCAAGGGCACAATTAAAAACAAATAAAGAAGTACTTAAGTTTCATGAAGGTAAAAGCAACAACCCATGATTGTGATTTTTGTTTTCTTCTGAAACTGGAAGTTTTTCTTATGCTAAATTGATCAAGTGCTGTATATGATTATTATTAGTCCCCTAGCTACCAGTCCAACTGGAGGGGGACTATAGGTTTCATCTCCGTCCTTCTGTCTGTCCGTCTGTCTGTATGTCCGTCTGTCCATCTGTCTGTCTCTGTTAATATCTGTCCTACACCTAGTTTTCCGTATGTTTTATTGATATTGCCTTGACATATTAAGCTAAAATTGTGTGTGTATAGCTTTATTGTGTACTGTTACAGATCACGTTTGACTTTCATGGTGGATTTGCCCATTTTTGACACAGTTATAGCCCTTGAACTTAATGGATAGGAAAATTAGTTTTCCAGACTTTTTTTTGTGTGTAATGCCAAAAGATATCGAGCTGAAATTTTTTGTATAGTTTTATCAAGAACTGTTACAGATCAAGTTCGACTTTCATGGCAATTTACTTCTTTTTCTACAGAGTTATGGCCCTTGAACTTCAGAAGAAAAAAGAAATGTTTATTTAACGATGCACTCAACACATTTTATTTATGGTTATATGGTGTCAGACATATGGTTAAGGACCACACAGATATTGAAAGAGGAAACCCACTGTCGCCACTTCATGGGCTATTCTTTTTGATTAGCAGCTAGAGATCTTTTATATGTACCATCCCACAGACAGGGTAGTACATACCACAGCCTGAACTTAGGAGACACAGAAATGTGTTGGGACCGGTAGGGGACACGTATTGCTTTGGCAGTATATACACTCAGAATGGTTGTTTTCTTCATTGTTCTTGTTACAGCCCCTGCTTGGACATTGGAATTTACTGATATTCCATCAACCGTTGTGGCCAACAATCCATTCAATATTTCCATAGCGATATTGGACGTGAACAGGAATGTCATGACAGCAGGTCTCGACTCGACAGCACTCGTAGAATTGAGGATATCCTGGGAGCATACAAGACATTACGACATGAACAGAATTCTCCAATCCACATTAGTGAGTCTGTTAAAAGAAATAAAAAAAAACATTTCTTTTCTGGCCTTGCCATATAAGACTCGAACAGTTGTTTAAGGGGTGTTATCATTATGCATTTGGTTGCACCGATTTGTCATATGCGATCGAATCATACTGTGAGGACACCTAAATTGGAACGAGTTTAGTCTTATATTTATACATTTTGATTTTTTTAGGGCCGACAAATCACATGCAACAAGTCGGTGCGACTAATTGCATAAAGAAAACACCGCTTAAGGGAGTCACTTGTAGTAATGAAAAATATAGAGAATTATAGATGTTTTTCTTAGCAGGCCATGTATATTATTTTGGTCTGCTATTTAAAAAATAGGCCATATTTTACTTGCTATTTCAAGCCCTGCACATTTGTTTTTAGGCCTTGCCGTAAGTTGTTAAGAATGTCCGTTGTAGTGATAAAAAATATCGAGATTGGATGTCCGTTTATGCAGATTAAAAAAACAACAAAAAACCCAAACAATTACACCTTTTATAAGAAAAAAAGTAAAGTTTGTTTTTATTAACGACACTACTAGAGCACATTGATTTTTTTTTTATCTTATCATCGGCTATTGGACGGGGTTTTTAAGAGGCCTTTTATAAGAATGACAAAATTAAAATGTTTTGACCAATGATTAATTAATAAATGTGCTCTAGTTGTGTCTTTAGCTGAAGACTATGTATCAAAATTACCAAATGTTTGACATTCAATAGCCAATGCTTAATAAATCAATGTGCTCTAGTAGTGTCATTAAACAAAAAACAAACGTTAGCTGAAGACTGTCAGAATGATCAAATGTTTGAAATCCAATAACCAATGATTAATAAATCAGTGTGCTCTAGTAGTGTCATTAAACAAAAACAACTTTAGCTGAAGACTGTGGTGTCAGAATGATCAAATGTTTGAAATCAAATAGCCGATGATTAATTGATGAATGTTCTCTAATGGTGAAGTTAAATATGCAAACTGTAACTGAAGACTTTTTTTACAAGTATCGAATGTTTGATATGCATTAGCCAATGATTAATTAATCATCAGCTATATAATTGGTGTCATTAATAAACAAAATACCCACCCCAGCTTTTAACCAAAGACTATAATATAACAAAATTACTAAATGTTTGACATCCAATAGCCGATGATTAATTAATCAATGTTCTCCAGCAGTGTCATTAAACAATAAAGGTTAAAGTTTGTTTTGTTTAATGACACCACTAGAGCACATTGATTTATTAATCATCAGCTAGTGGATGTCATTAAACAAAACAAAAAAACATTTAACAGAAGACAACATGCAGGGTGTGTCTCAGAATGTTTAACATCCAGTAGCCGATGATTAATAAATCAATGTGCTCTAGTGATGTTAAACCAGGACAGTATACAACTTTTAAAAGGTACGCATGGCTAGTCCAGAAACAAGACTGCATCCCGTCTACCACGTTACGTACATTCGAAAGAGGGCGCGGTCGGGACTGGTGACGTTCACGGACGTGAGAATCCTCGACGTTCACGACAACCTGAACCTGAACGCCAGCCTCAAGCAGGCGTGGCTGCCGTCGGTGCAGGACGGGAACGTATACAAGCAGTACGAGGCCACGGTGATGTCACTGGACAAACGAATTCGGGACATCGTTTTATCGCCGTCATTACAAGTCAAAGGTACAGTTTAAATTTGTCAGTTTAAGTTTTCTTATTGGGATCGAGAAACAATTTTTAGCTCCACAATGACATTCAATGATGGAGACGGGGCAGGACTTGACTGACGTAGCCTAGTGGTAATTAAAGCGCTTGCCTGATGCGCAGTCAGTCTGTAGGATCGATCCCCGTCGGTGGACCCACTGGGCTATTTCTCATTCCCTACGACTGGTATATCAAAGACCGTTATATGTGCAATCCTGTCCGTGGGATGGTGCATATAAAAGATCCATTGCTACCAATGGAAAAATGTAGCAGTGTTAATAAATCAATGTGCTCTAGTGATGTTGTTAAACAAAACAAACTTTAACAAACTTCGTCAGTGGAGCTTTTCTAATCCAATTTGATTGACTGTCTGTGTGTCCATTAATCCGTCCATCAGTCCAACTTTTCCTTTGAAGTGCATCTTCCCCAACAATTTTGATTAAATTGTTCTGAAACTTAGTACAATGATCACTGTGACACCCTCCACAAACTAATAGATATTATTTTGGAAATTTAGAATTTGTGAATTTTTATTAAAATATTTAAAAATGTAGATTGAAAATTAAATAGCAGACTGGTCAGTAGGCCTCTTGTTTATTATTATGTTTTTTTTAATATATCCAGAACTAGTATGTTTTGTCTCTCTCTTGTTTGTTTGTTTTGGGGTTTTTTAATTTATGGGGGTAGGGGTAGGTAGGGGGTTGTTAAAATTTGACTACTTAAAATGTAGATTGGTTTCATGTTGGTCCAGTGGATTCCGCTTAGTTGCATAGGCCCGGTGAATGAAAAAAATATGCCATTAAACGGCGTATGCAATAAACCATTTGGCTGGATGTAAAGTTCATATAGTCAGCTGTAACCATATAAAAGCCTATCACCAGTCTATAACAGAGGAAACGTAAACATCTTGCATTCCCAATGAGAAAACAATATATGCTATTATAATATGATTGTTCATAGTTCATTTTTATGTGAATTAATTAAATAAATGTTATATACCTGAGTGTTGTTGTTATTTTGGGGCTACAAAGTTTCATACACGCGTAGCAACCTTGTTTGTTTCACTGCAGATTTGACCTATTTATGAAGCTGACCCAGTACTAGACTAGCTTCGGTCAAATTAGTGTGTAAAGTGCAGTTTTTACCACAACATCATGACAGTCATCCACTCGTTGGGTTGAAGTCATCCACTTTCAATATTTTTGCAAGTTCTTTTGCCTTTTCAGTTAAATTCGGCCCAGATAACGGTATATCTTTCAGGCGGGCATTCGCAAACCACTCAGAAAGGGCCCTCTCAACATTCGCTACTTTTCCTGTTCTCTGCCGTTTTCTATCTGGATTAGCATTGCTGTGATACTGGTTACGAATTTCCTCTTTCTTGGTCGAGACATTTGCGATTGGGAACACCCAAGTTTCTTCGCGATGTCCGTTTGCGATATTTTTTTATCTAACATTTCTACAACTTCATATTCGTTTGCAAGAGATAAATCGTTTCTTTTGCGTTTGTTTGCCATATTCGAGAGCATGAACTGTCTTGTTACCTACAGGTTAATGCGCTGAGAAGTGAAGAAATATATATCTATTCATATCTTAATGTGTAACTATAAGCTTGTTTGTATACAATTTTATTCGATCATTTGATTATCAAAACATCTGTTGACTGTTCTCCTAAGTAGGGCCTCAATTAATGACGTCAAGCATTATCTCGGCACGTGCTGAAGCTAAAAATAACAGTGGTACTCGAAGGCATTAATTTACTCGATTACGTTTTAAAAACAACAACAACTAACAGATCTCAAGAAGGAACTCAGATGTAATACAGTAAAATGATGTTTATTTATTTACAAAACACTGGCTATGACAAATGACAGCAGTCGATTGTTGTGTACTTAACCAAGCAAGCCCGGCAATGCTGTGCAGTGAACACGGTGAGCTTTGATGTTTTGTCTGCGACACTCTGGCTAGACGGAGTCGGTGATGGAGATTAACAAATGTGACAGGTGTTATTCTAGTAACTTAAATGACTGACAATTAACAGTGTACAGTAATAAACAACTCAAAAGATTTGGTAAGTGTTAATTCCTATCGTAGCACAATCTACGGTTTCACATGTTGGATAATATGATTTTGATTGGCTTACTTCGGCATAAAAAAAAAACGTCGTGATTTTCCGTTCTCTCTCTCTCTCTCTCTCTCTCTCTCTCTCTCTCTCTCTCTCTCTCTCTCTCTCTCTCTCTCTCTCTCTCTCTCTCTCTCTCTCTCTCTCTCTCTCTCTCTCTCCCACTCCCTCTCCCTCTCCCTCTCCCTCCTTTTTTTTTCTTTTTTTTCTCTACCACCTTTTATATTTGACTGAAGATTTTTGTTTTTTTCCAGTTTCTCCATGCAAATAACCGACATGTACGCTCAGAAGGTCATTCAATTAAGCGATATTATTTGTACTGTTTTAATGCTAAACGGTTCTGTGCAGCCATATAATATGCAAATAACCGATTTATGCTATAAACCGACATGCAGTTAAGTGGAATCCACTATGTTTTTTGTCCATTTTGGTATTGTTTTTTTCTCTTTTTTTGGGTAAAAATTTCATTAATTAAAATATATATTGGGTTGATGTCCACTTTCAAGGAGCATGAATAATAGCAGTCCCCCTTCTCAGGATATATATTTTGCAACCTCGGGGAGAGGGCAAAAATAAATGTACACATCACTACGGGGCCTTCTGAAGCACGGGACCCGTAGCATGTATTACATGTGCTACTAGGATAAACCGGCTCTGCTCTACAGTTTGTGTGTTGTTCCAGATCGAACTTAACGACAGCACTGATGTCAATCGCTGTTATCGAGATATAAATTTCCGTGGGCCGGGAGCTGCCAGTATTTGGCATTTGTCCAATGGAAATATGTCTACATGCAAAAAAACCCAACTTTCAGTCATATTTAGTTTCTGCAATAGTAACTTTAACAAAAAAATTGCAATAGACTAAAAATTGACATTAGTGTGGCTTTTCAACCTCGGCAATAATAATAAAAAGAATTGCTGTGGGTGACACATTCTTAAGTTCGAGCCCTGCTGTTTTCCATCTTCTTTTTCTTCAGCACAAATCCCGTCTAGGCTGGTACTGGTAACACCAGACGGCGATCTTCCTAAGAAAAATGTGTACAACTTCCCTTTTTACCCCGATCTTGAAGTGGAACTGCGAGATTACAATGGCAACAGAGTCTATTCTGGACCAGATTCTATTTTGGTGAGTGAAAAATAAAAAGGAGAGAGAGATCGGAAGGGAGGAGTGAGAGAGAGAGGCGGAGAAATCAAGTGAGCGATGGAGGAAGGGAGGGAGAGAGAGAGAGAGAGAGGGAGGGATAAAGGGAGGGAGAGGAAGAGGGAGGGAGAGAGAGGAAGGGTAGAGAGAGGGAGGAAGAGAGAGGGAGAATGGAGGGTGAGAGAGAGAGGGAAGACACAGAGATAGACAGAAAATTGAGAGAGTGACCGTATGTCAGTCCTCAACATTAATTTATCCATCTAGGAGCCAGATGGTGCCTACTTCTATTTGTTTTATATAGATAATATGAAATGTTAGTCAACAAATGAAAAAAATGGTGCATATGTAGAAGGCTGTGTGTGTTTAATATATATTTTTTTTTACATCTGATGTTTTCTTCTAATTTTCAGCCTGTATCAACAGTAATAAAGTCAGCTGCTTTCCTGTCCTATGACTCGGGTTTCACATTATACGGAGGTCGAGGTGTCTTTCCCGGTTCTATATCCACAAACCGCGTCGTGGACAAACAAGACAGAATGACACTATATTTTCAAGTGTTAAGCAGTGTTGGTATTCTCAGATGTCGCCACATTAAAAATATTATACTAAGCGGTAAGGCCAAAGTTAAATGATATAAATTGACTGAATTGTGTAATTAAATTAACGTGTTCTCAGAAGTTGCCAGATGGAAAATATTACACTAAGCTGGGCTCACTTTTACTTTTTTGTTTTGTTTAGCCAAATTTGAAATATTTTAGCCAGAATGATCGCAACAAATATTGAATACTATTATTTAAAGTGGGTTTATAAAAAGAAAAATGAAGGTTACAAATGTCATTTTCAAGGCTTGAAAACACAAGGAATTATTTGGGGGTATCACAGAAAGTCGATGAAAAGATAATTCTGTTATCAACAACATTTTATTTTATTTTTAATTGGTAGCTTAGACTGTGTTACTAAGATTCTCCGTAAGAGGTTTATCTAGCATAATTAACAACCCAGTTTCTCAAGACAATTAATAACTAAAGGCTGTATACCGTATCAAGCGATGTATATTCTGTTATATATATCTTTTTGTAAAACACCTTGTCCTATATACTTACTTTATTATATATGTTACTTCATACCATCATGGAATGGACCAAGTGTAAAGAAGGTTATGTTCTGTGAAATCAACACAAAACTAATTTCGCATAGGTATGTATTTGGTTGTGTCCAAATTCATTTTGAAGGCCTGGAAATAATTTTTGGTGGTGCCTGTCAAATGATCCTTGGGGTATATCTATTAATTTGTTACTGTTCTCTTTTATTAATCACATAGTTACACAATACAGGAAGAAAAAACCTAAAATGTATATTCATTGGCCAACTTGAGTAAAAAACAAAATCTGTTTTCCATGGTTATTCAATATACAGGGCTTTGGACTGAGCTAAGAGCATTTGTTATATATTAAATATAGAAAGAAAAAAGTTTACCCCCCCCACCTCCAAAAAAATGTGTGAAATATCTCTCCAACTCGTAATTCCATTACCATGGAATTGCATTATATCAAAGGCTGTGGTTAGGCCATCCTGTCTGTCAGATGATGCAATAAAAAGATCCCTTGCTACTAATGGAAAAATGTAGTGGATTTCCTCTCTTGGACAATATATGTCAAAATTACCAAATGTTTAACCTGCAGTACATGTCGCTGATGATTAATAAATCAATGTACTCTAGTTGTGTTGTTAAACAAAGTGTAAAATCTACCGCTCTGTTGACCAGATATGTCAAAATAATCATATTTTGGACACCAAATAGCCGTAGTGTAAAATGTGCTGAGGTGTCAGTAACTGTCAGGCAGAATATAGCGTGGTTGGTAGGACAATTGCCTGAAGAAAGTTTGGTCATAGGATCGAATCCCTTTGGTGGAGTCATTCTCTGATTGTTGTTTTTTTCCCCCGTCTCAATTAGTGTCCCACATCTGGTATATCAAAAGCATTGGTATGTGCTGTCCTGACGGATCGATCCCCGTCGGTGTGTCCATTGGACTATTTCTTGTTCCAGCCAGTGCACCACGACTGATATATCAAAGGCTGTGGTATGTACTACCCTGTCTGTGGGATGGTGCATATAAAAGATCCCTTGCTACTAATCGAAATGAAGTGGCTACAGCGGGTTTCCTCTCTCAATATCTGTGTGGTCCTTAACCATATGTCTGACGCCATATAACTGTAAATAAAATGTTGAGTGCATCGTTAAATAAAACATTTCTTTCTTTCTTTGTAGTTGTCAATAATTAAGAAATCAGTGTGCTCTTGTTCAACAAAACAAACTTTTAACTTTTATCTTTAAACATATAGGGCCTGTTTATGTCCTGCACGCATGTAACTACATACATTTACAATGCTAAACACCTGTGTTTAAGATAAACAGACTGGATAAAGTTGGCCCATTATTGTCCGGCCTCGGTGGTGTCATGATTAAGCCATCTGCTGGTATAGGTACTGGGTTCACAGCCCAGTACCGGCTTCCACCCAGAGCAAGTTTTAATGACTCAGTGGGTAGGTGTAAGACCACTACACCTTCTTCTCTCTCACTAACCACTAACAAGTAACACACTGTCCTGGGCAGACAGCCCAGATAGCTGAGGTGTATGTGCCCAGGACTGAGTGTTTGAACCTTAATTGTAAACTGATGGCGAGTGTGTTCTGTATTGTAATTGGTTAATTACATTCTTTTTCCGGGATCAAACGAAAATAACACCCGGAAAGCTAATGACATCATTAGAAAGTGATGTCATTAGCAATTGGAACAGGCGAAGTTGACGATTCAAGGGTCTACAGTTTGATTGTAGCCAGGTATTTTTCTTCAAGAAATGCTAAATATACAGTTAGTTCCATAGAAAAACAATGGACATAACCATATTGAATTTTTAGATTTGTTGGTGTTATTGTCTATTTGATGCCCGCAAATGTTTCATTTTTGACCTCAGGCTAAAGCTTTCTGTCAAAATGACATTTGCAGGATCAAATAGACAATAACACCAGCAAATCTAAAAACCCAATATGGTTATCTCCTAATTGGATATAAGCACAAAAATAAGTTGAAATATAATGAAAATGTTAGGGTTTGTTTGTTTGGGGGTTTTGTGGGGGGTTTTGTGGGGGTTTTTTGGTCACATCTGAACTATATTACCCATTGACACTGCATCAATTCATTTCAGGGGCGAAACGTAGCTCAGTGGTATAGTGCTCACCTGATGTGCGATCGATCTGGATCGATTCCTGTCGGTGGGCCCATGGGCTATATTTCTCATTCTATCCAGTGCTCCGCAACTGGTATAACAAAGGCTGTGATATGTACTATCCTGTCTGTGGGATGGTGCATATAAAAGATCCCTTACTGCTAATTTAAAAGAGTAGCCCATGAAGTGGCGACAGCGGTTTTCCTCTCTCAATATGTGTGTGGTCCTTAACCATATGTCTGACACCATATAACATAAATAAAATGTGTCGAGTGTGTCGTTAAATAAAACATTTTCTTCCTTCCTTCTAATTAATTGCAGATAGCCTGCATCTTGCCACGTTCTATGACCACAGCAAGCACCAGCACTACTTGGACTTCACAAAAGTGGCCGTCAGATTTGTGAACAAAATGAACAAGCTTCCGAAGAAACTCCCAGTCCGAGGTACGTTCTGTATTAACTAATTAACGGGGCTGCACGTAGCCCAGAGGTAAAGCAAGGTCGGTCCAGGATCGATCTGTCCCCATTGGATGCAGCGGGTTTCCTTCCTAAGACTTATGTCAAAATTAGCAAATATTTGACATCCAATAGCCGATGATTAATAAATCAACATGCTCTATAGTGGTGTTTAACTTTAACTATCCCCATTGTCGGGCCCATTGAGCTATTTCTCATTCTAGCCAATGCACCACAACTGGTGTATCAAAGGCCATGGTATGTAGTATCCTGTCTGTGGGATGGTGCATATAAAAGATCCCTTAATTGCTAATAAGACTATACGTCAAAATTACCCAATGTTTGACATCCAATAGCTGATGATTAATAAATCAATGTGCTCTAGTTAATTGTTATTACCATACATTCTTGACTCTTACCTATTCCGAGGTAATTAAGTTTTGTATTAATTAATTAATTAATTAATTAATGATTAATAAATCAGTGTGCTCTAGTGGTGTCGTTAAACAAAACACAACTTTTTCCTTTCTCAGCTTTGATTTCTATCATGTTTCTTCCATCTGGCAGAGCTTACTATCTTAATTAAAGTTATTTTATTGTCCACTTCCACATCCCAGTCCTTGTCCTGTCCAACTCTTAACAGGTGCTCAGGTGCTTGTCACGTCTGGCCATTCATGCAATACACATCATGCCCCCCCCCCCCCCCTCCATCCCCACAGAAAGAAAGTGGGAAAAAGAAAAGAAAATGAAAGTAAAACAATATGTTTTTTATTCTGTTAGTGATATTCCGCCCACCGCCATCGATCCATCCCTTCCATAATGTGATCATTTCTGAAACACACCTTGATAGATAGCGGGTTTCCTCTAATACTGTGTGTCAAAATTTACCAAATTGCCACGTTTTTGCACCTTAATATATTACATCATGTGAACCATTATCATCATCATTATCGTCATTGTCATTGTCGTCATCATCATCGTTTGTTTCAGAGAGAAAATTGATCGTTGACAATTTGGACAACAAATCTGATCTTGCTCACACTTTAAGCCTGTACAAATCCATGATCAGGATTGGAGAGGTATCCCATTTCCATTTGTCTAGCTTCCACAGGCTTTGATATGTTTACCGTTTGTGTTAATTATTTCAGTTTATTCGCTGTGTCTGCATGGATTTATTATATCCCCTCTGCGAAGTTGGAAACCATTTAATACAAGTACAGTGAAACCTGTCTAAACCGGAACCTGAACAAACCGGAAACCTGTCTAAACTGGACCCTGAACAAACCGGAAACATGTTTAAACCGGACCCCGAACAAACCAGAATCCTGTCAAAACCGGCCAAGCTTCATGGTTCCAAATGTTCTGGATTCTAAAATGCAACCCTCTGAACACCGGACCCTGTTTAAATCATATAAATATTAGATCCACGAGGTGATCAGTTTAGACAGGTTTCACTGTAGTACTTTTCTGACAGGGGCGGGGTTTAGCTCAGTCGGATGAGTGCTCGCTGGAGGTGCTTGCATCACAGGATCGAACCACCTCAGTGTATCCATTCAGCTGATTGGGGGTAGTACATACCACAGCCAGCCACAGAAAGTGCATATAAAAATCCCCTGCTGCATTATGAAAAATGTAGCAGTTTTCTCTGATGACTACGTGTCAGAATTACCAAATGTTTGACATCCAATAGCTGATGATTAATTAATCAATGTGCTCTAGTGGTGTTGTTAAACAAAACAAACTTTTAACTTTGCATCTGTGTATGTTCATCTCAGTGCATTTGTTTCTTTTTTTTTAGTTTTAATTTTAATTAAAATACTTTAGAATTTAGCATGCACTGTGAGATGAACATCTATAGTCCATCCCATCCTTCTACAAACATGTTTTTTGTAAATATTTTCAGTTTGGTTTTGGAAATAACAAAAAATTACTATTTTTGTGTGCAATTTAGAAAACAATCGGCTCAAAAATAAATAAATAGTAGTAAATTTCATACTGAAAAACAAAGCATTCGCTGTGGGACAGACTATATACAGTGGCGGCGGATCCAGAAAATTCATTTGGTGGGGGCCCCGATGACATGAGACGAAATGCTACGGGAACTTTGGGTGAGGTTTGGAGGATGATCGTAAAAAAATAAAAAAAAAAATTAATACATGTATATAATAAAATGATAACTGTCGGAAAATTTAGTGGGGGCTCGGGCCCTGGGGCACCCCTCCCTCTAGATCGGCTTCTGCTATAGGTATGCGACTACTGGTTTTGAGATATACAGGAATATGTGTATGGTATGTGAGACCTTTAATTCCGTGGAATTCTTGAGGATTTTTTTATTTGTTTCTTTGTTTTGGGTTTGTTTTGTTTTTTTGGTGATTATATTAATTATATTTCATTATAAGTTTGCAAAAAAAAGAAAGAAAAAAAAGACCCAAATCTAAATGCAGCATGCTTCTTTAAAATGCTTTGTTTTTTTGTTTTTTTACTGGTTTTTTTTATTTGTTTAGATAAGACAAATTTAATTAGATCGAAAAGTTTCCAACTGACTTTGGTCAATACCTAACCTGTATATAATTGGTCTCTCTTGTCGGGCCTAAATCTGGAAGTGAAATCTTTATTTTAATTTGGGGACAAAAGAACTTAAGCATTCATGTAGTTGAACCTTTATTGGTTTAACATTTAAGGGAAATAAATAGAAATGAAAGTTAAAAGTTGACCAACCTCAGTGGTGCAGGCATTAAGCCATCGTCCTTGAGGTTGTCAGGTACTGGGTTCAGATCCCAGTACCAGCTCCCGCCCATAGTCTTATATGGCTCATTGTATTATAAAGCCACATGCAATATCGGTTTTATTCCCACTGGGATCCCGGTGTGTTTTTCACTTGGGCATTCCCAAAAGCAAGTGGCAATAAAACTTCACAATATAATGTTTAAATATCTTTATAATTATGTCTGTTCTGATTAATGAATTGATCGATGAATCATTCAGTAGTTTAAGTTACATTCATTTTCCCAATTTCATCAGGCATGGGAACTGACCAAAAAAATCTTGCTGCTAATGGAAAAATGTACCTGGTTTCCTTTAGGATGTATACTACCAAATCAAATCCCATAGACGACAGTAGTAACATATGTGGCTAAAACTCCTACCTGCAGTGTATCAATCGACATAAACACCATGGATATAAATACTACCACCCCTCACCCTTAAAATTAATCAGAAAAAATTGGGGGTCAAGATGCTCATTTCTGAGATAACAGGTAGCGTCTATGACTACCCTGGTTCCGCTCAAAATTTAAGTACTTTTTTTGACAGGTACCCCATACATGTTTCAAGCACAAGGCTACTTGATACAGTGGTACTAAAATTGCTTGCATTTTTTGCCCAGATGAACAAACACACTCACATTTATCACCAATCGCAGGACTTGTGGTGTTCACTCTCTATCAAAAGTTTGGTGCATCCCTCCCTTTGGTGACCTGGCCGGAAGTGGTTATAAGAGCATTCATGTATATATGTCAGAATTATCAAATATTGGATAACCAATAGCAGCTAGATGATTAATAAATCAATCTGCTCTAGTGGTGTCACAATCTAATTAAAATTAGCTCCACTATTACATGTGGATCTAAAGACAGCCAGTTAGAGCTCATGTCCACCAATCAAAACCTTACTTGCAGAATCCTGCCAGTGATTTAAAAATAATTTGAAAACATTCCGAATTATCCTGAGGGTATACGACATGTTTCGTGTGAATTACGAATGCCTTAAAACATGTTTTATTTTATAAAATAAATAATTTGTAATGTAAAACTGAAGACTGATTTAGTTGGGTTTTTTTTTATAAATAAATAAATAATGTTTAATGTAAAATTGAAGACTGATAACCCACCCCGTACGTATTGGTATGGTTCGCTGAACTGCGGTCACTAAAATAGACTCGCCTGATATTTTTAGAATTTGTATGCTCCCAAATAACGTTATAAAAGGCGAAGTGTGATTGGTCAATATTTAAATTATTATTTACAGACGAAATGTTACCAGGACATTGGGGACTACGCAGTGTTGTAATCACTGGCAGGATTCTGCAAGTAAGGTTTTGATTGGTGGACCTGAGCTCCAACTGGCTGGTGTTAGATCCACATGTAATAGTGGAGCTAATTTTAATTAGATTGGTGGTGTCATTATACAGAATAAACTTTTAACTTTTACTGGGTGTCTGCAGAACGACTCTTCAAAGAGAGTTTGTGGCGTGGTTGGAATGGGAAAATGTAGCCAGTTTCCTTTAAGAAGATATACATGTATATGTCAGAAATATTAAATATTCGACATCCAATATCAGCTGGAAGATTAATCAATGTACTGGTGTTTGCAGAACGACCCTTCAAACAGAGTTCGTGGCGTGGTTGGAATGGGAAGTAACTTCTTGACAGAGAATATGAACCCACTGCTGAGTATCAACGAAATGCCCACAGTGGCAGTCATGGAAACCACAAGTGAATTTTCCAACAAGGTAAAGACAAGAGACTGATAATATGTTGTGTATCTGAGTTCATATTGAAATTGAAATCTGCCAGGTATAGGTCAGAATTTTGTTGGATAATACTAAAGTTTGTATGGTGAGATGTAGCCCAGTGGTAAAGCACTCACCTGGTGAGCTGTCTGTGTAGGATCGATAGCAATCGGTGGACCCATTGGGCTATTTCTCGTTCCAACCAGTACTGCACCACGACTGGTATATCAAAGGCTGTGGTATATGCTATCCTGTCTTGGGTGGTGCATATAATAAGATCCCTTGCTACTAACGAAAAAACATAACATGTTTTCTCTCTAAGACTATATGTCAGAATTGCTAAATGTTTTACATCCAATAGTTGATTAATTAATCAATGTGGTTTAGTGGTGTTATTAAACAAAACAAACTTTAACTTTTTTATAGTGATTTACCCATTTTGGCCTCTACCAGTATTAATTTCTTTGGTTCTTAAAACCTGATATTGCCCATTTTTCAATTAGTAACAAGGGATCTTTTATATGCATCATTCCACAGACAGGATATCACATATCACAGATTTTGATATACCCATCGTGGTGTACTGGCTGGAACAAGAAATAGCCCAATGGGCCCATCGACGGAGATTGATCCCATACCAACCACGCATCTGACGAGCGCATTACCACGCGGCTACGTCCTGCCCATTTTTAAAAATAGATGCTTGGAGCAAATTCGACAATTTGCAAATGGCTTTTGGTGTATCCAGCTTTCAACCCTGAATGTTTACCCCAGTCCGAGTGGGAAAGTTTTTTTTAATAAACCCCATCCCTTAGACCTCCCCTCTATGATCGGTAGCTGAATAATCACACCCTCGCAATGTATACATATTACAAGTGAAAAGGTACAACGTGCATCTCCTGATGAGTGGATTGATTTGGGATCAATCCTCACCGGTGGGCCCATTGATCTATTTATCATTGCAGCCAGTGCTCCACAGCTGGTGTAACAAAGACCATGGTATGTACTATCCTGTCTGTGAGATGGTGCATATAAAAGACCCCTTGCTGCTAATAAAAATAAATAATTAGCCCATGAAGTGGCATTATATCTCTGTGGTTTATAAATGGAAATAAAAAATGTGTTGAGTATATCATTAAAATCTAAATAAAATGTTTCTTTCTCTCATTCTCTCTTTCTTTCTTTCTTTCTTCCTTCCTTTCTTTCCTCCTTTTTTTCTTTGGTTCTTTCTTTTCTTTCTTTTTCTTTCTTGTTTCTTTCCCATTCCAACCAGGGCCACACATTTGGTACATCAAAAGCCATGGTATGTACTGTCCTGTCGAGGAAAGTGCATTTAACAGATCTCTTGCTGCTTTATCACAGAGTAGCCTAAATGGTGATGTCGGGTTTCGTCTTTTTCTCTCTGTATATCGAGCAAATGCCAAAACAACCAGATGTCAGTCTGAATATAGCCATAGTTTAAAAAGTGGTGAGGTGGCATTACACAAATATTATTTCCTTCCTTCCATTATATCTTTCTCGTTCCAGTCAGTGCTGATGTAACAAAGGCTGTGGTATGTACTACACTGTCTGTGGGATGGTGCATATAAAAGAACCCTTGCTGCTAATCGAAAAGAGTAGCCCATGAAGTGGTGACAGCAAGTTTCCTCTCTCTATATCTGTGTGGTCCTTAACCATATGTCTGATGCCATATAACTGTAAATAAAATGTGTTGAGTGCGTCGTTAAATAAAACATTTCTTTCTTTCTTTTTTCATTATATATTTCAGAAGTTGTATCCATACTTCAATCGCATTTGCTGGAACGAATATGATATCTTTCTGAGCCTTTTTCTTGCGGCCAAATCAAGACACTGGAATAATATTGTAAGATACTTGTAGTGTTACTACTATGCTATTTATGTATAACATATATTGCTTTTAATATTATTAGTGAATATCCTACACTATAAAGCATGTTATGCAGGGCCCTGTTCCACGAAGTGATCTTAGCACTAAGATCACCTTAGTGCATAAGGTAGCTATGCACTTATGGTGATCTTAGGGCTAAGATCCCTTCATGAAACGGTGCCCTGACCAGTAGATCATAAGTTTCAATTTGATATATTTAGATGGGATGATTTTCCGCGATCACGGAAAAATGGACGGAACCGCGGAAGTAACTGAAACGGAATTTGTGATTTTTTAAAAATAACCTTCAAAAGTTGTATTTCTAGTTCAAGCACCATAATAAATATTTTTAGTAGTTTTAAGATTCAATATTGATAATACACGCATAGTGTTTTGGTATGCAAACTTTCATGGAGTACACTGTATGCCTAAATATTTTCAGAACCGTTAATTCTTGGAAGTTACGCTTAATTGCCGTAAGCTTGCAACAAAGCATGTGACTGTTTACCCGTGTCACTTTACATAGTGAAATTTAACTTGAAATATAAAAATAAACATGTACTAATACAATTTTAGATTATATAATAGGATTTTCAGTACGTTCAGTTTCGATATTTTTCAATAATACTTATTACGATTCAAAAGCATAGCCAATTTACACAACGCTTTCGCCAGAAAATGTAATTTCGTAAAACTTCGGGCATATTCGTTAATTTGTACGGAAACATTTCACATTTATAGTCCGTCCCACGGGGAACGCCTTTTTTCATGCTACGGAATTTACTACACGTTATTTATTTCTGAACCGATTGTTTTCTAAATTGCACACACAAATAGTATTTTACTTTTCTTCTCACCGGTTTATTATTGTAACACATGTAGCACGTGCTACAGACCCTGCGGTGAGGCATTGTGTACTTTTCCCCCCTCTCCCCGAGGGGGTTGCAAAATATATATCTTGGGAATTGGGCCCAGCTATTATTTGTGCTATAGGCCTCACTGATCCTTAAACCGGCTTTGAATATATAATTCTAGGCAAATATATATTTCTTAAAGTTATAAAATAATGTCGAAACTTTTAAACGATCGACAGAACAGTGTTTAGTTTCGGTTCACTACCACTGGCCTATATCCAGATTGACCCGACCTCGTTTGAATATGTAATTTGTGCATATGGCACGCTAGTTAGGTTACAGAGAAACATACATGTGTAATCGAGTAAGTACTAAAATAGTAATGTGCCCCCTTTTGGGTTCTTTTTTTTTTTTTTTTTTCACGCTTTGTAATCATACTGGAACTAATAAAATGTTATCAAGTATTTATTTATTTATACATATTTTTTGGCAACTAATGTAAGATTATGAACAATGCATTACCAAAGTTCTTGTTCATATTTTCGTGAAAATAGTGGGGTTTGTCAATGGTGTGTTTTGTTTATAAATGAAACTTACCCATAATCCATCAGATGAAATGAAACCCACACAATCAACAATTATTTATTGTTTGAATTTAAGGGAGAATGGATGTCTTTATTATTATTTAATACAAACAATAATTAACCGTAATTAAGTTTGTGGCTTTGTTTTAACTGCGGCTTATTTAAAGGTGCGGTTTATTTACGGATGATGGTGGGAACCAAGTGGTGCGGTTTATACACTTCTCTTTTTTTTAAAGTTTGTTTCAAAAATAATTTTTACAGGTATTTAACAAATAGCAATAGCAAACCAGCTCAGAGCTGGAACAATAAAACAAATGTATATTGTTTATAACAATAAAATATGACACTAATTGAACACAAAAACGGTGAAAAAAATGGAATTTGCAAAAATCTGAAACGGAATGTGGCAAAATCTGAAACGGAAAATCATCCCCTCTATATATTATACTTGCCATTGACATGTTTATAGGTATTTTGATGCAAAAAAATTAGTGTGTACCAATTGCATGTATGGCCCAATGTCATTGGAAAAAAAAGAGAGAAATTTTCTAAGCTACCCTCCAACACTGGTGAAAAATAAGTAGTGGATCCCAATTTTTCAACTGCATGTTACCACTTATTTTCATGTTCAGGACACATTAAGGCTTGTACAAAAATGTTTATAATGTAATAGAGTTGTTGGGACGAGGTGTTGCATGAGAAATCAATGGAGATCGATCCTAGTCCGACAGCATCAGGCGAGGACTTTATCATTGCGTGGGCTATGTTCTGGCCCCACCTGTGTTTACTGATGTCATGTAGTCATCAGAGGAAACCTACATTTTTTCAAAGGAATCTTTTATATGCACCATTCCACAGACAGGATAGCACATACCACAGCCTTTGATATACCAGTTGTGGTGCAGTACTGGCTGGAATGAGAAATTGCCCAGTGGGGCCCACCGACGGGGATCAGTCCCAAACTGTCATGCATCAAGTGAGCAAATGATGCCATGTGATGCGTTCGGAAACTTAGTGTTTATCTTTTTCTCTTTTTCACACATTTAGGTTGTTATTAGTCAGGAAAATGAGGTTATGAGCACCGCTTTCTTCGAGGAGGCGGCTAAACATCGTGTAGATATTCTGGCAGAGGTTAGTCTTGTACCTTTATGCTATAAAATACTTTAATTTTCACAGGCATTAAATTTTCACAATTTAATGAAATTCACGAGAATTTTTAACTTTCCCGAATACTAATATCAATAATTTTTTACTTTTTCCCTAATTGTTGTTGTAAATTCTGCCCATTTTAAACTCTCTTGACATTCCATTTTTGTCCCCTACCTTCTATCCTGGACCCAGTCACTAGCATAGTCAGATTGTGCCCGGGAGAGACGTGCCTGAACGTTAATAGTATATATGCATGTTAATATGGATCCTATCTATTTTATTTTGTAGTTATCAGGGTGGGAATTCTCCTCAGATCAGCTGTTTTCCTCTCAAGGAACATTGCGTTTCCTCGCATTTTAATTGTCCTTTCCTCCAAAATGTGTCAGATGGCACAGATTTTAACCTCAGATTTCAAGAATTTCCGGGACCCCTCTAATTTTCCTCTTTTTTACATTTCACCAATTCCCACCTCTGAGTTATATATATATATATATATATATATATATATATAGGGTGGGGAGGAGAGAGGGAGGGAGGGAGGGAGACAGGGATAGAGAGAGAGAGAGAGAAACTTAACCTCTATAAACCAGAATTCCCTCAAAACCGGATGTTTTTCGTGGTCCAGTTCTGAATATCTCTATGGAAGAGAACCTCTCTACGGATACCTCTTAAAACCGGTCTTTTTGTTTGGTCCCCGGGGTGTCCGATTTAGAGGAGTTTACTCTATATATATATATATGAGCTGTAATCAGCAGCTTTAACTACAGTTTTTTTGTTTTAATTTGTATTTAGGTCGTCATCCCTGAAGATATTGGTGAAGAGCAGCTAGGTAATGAAATGAAGAAGATAAAGGAGAAGTCATCGAGGATAATTTTCTTTTTCATCGGAAGTCCCCTAAATGGGCGTGTTCTGCGAGCAGCAATTCGGTAAAACATTTTTCACGATGGTTCATTAACATTCAATAATCCCACACTGATGCAGGAAGTTTGATTGTTTAATGACACCACTAGAGCACATTGATTTATTATTTGGTAATTCTGACATATAGTCTTAGAGAGGAAACCTGCTACATTTTTCCATTAGTAGCAAGTGATCTTTCATTATTATGTACTTTCCCACAGACAGGAAAGCACATACCATGGCCTGTTGTGGTGCACTGGTTGGAATAAGAAAAACCCCAATCAGTTGAACGAATCCACAGAGGTGGTTTGATCCTTCTACGCAACTGATGCATAAATGCATACATGACCAAAGGGAAGAGACATAGCTCAGTGGGCTATTTTTCATTATAGCCAGTGCACCACGACTTATATCAAAGGCGGTGGTATGTGCTATCCTGTCTGTGGGATGGTACATATAAAAGATCCCTTGCTACTAATGGAAAAATGTAGCAGGCTTTTGCTCTAAGACTATATGTCAGAATTACCAAATATTTGACCTCCAATAGCAGATGATTAATAAATCAATGTACTCTAGTGGTGGTGTCAAACAAACTTTAACACACATGTGCATGCACACAAACACACACACACACACACACACTCAAACATATGCATGCACAGACATATATATACATAGACTCACACATGTATGCACACATATCCCCGACATGCACACACACATACACACTACATGTTCTATATCTATACACACACAATAAATATGCACACGCATGTACACACACAACATACGCACTATACTACAGTACACAACCTGAAAATCCACAAGCATGCACGCATGCATATATGCATGCACATACACCCTCCCCGGAGGTGGTCACTGGCGAAGTCAGAGGCTAGATCCGGGGCTGGCGTGCCTGAACCCTTGTGGATAGGGGCACATTAATAGAGTTGCCAGTTGCCCAGTTGCACATACACACAAACACATGCACACACACACTCCTAAACACATGCACACACACAAACAAACACTTGCGCACATACACAAACACATGCACACACGTATACCGTATTTGACCGGGAATAAGCCCATGCCTGTGAATAAGCCCACTCCCATTTTTTGCAGATCTAAAGAATTAGGCCCATATCCTTGAATAAGCCCATACCCAAATATGTAGTATGTTTGCTATCAAAATTCACTGAAAGTTCAAAAGATCGTTGGGTGACAAACTGGTCTCAAGATAACAAGTATTAAAATGATTTAAAACAATGTTGTAGTTTGTGTTGTTTTTATTTTTTATAGCTTAATAAATACGATTATATTACCAATAAAGTGCATACTTTTAGTACTATGTACCATCCCCCCACCCCACCCAGCCACAAACACACTACAGTCATATGCAGTCAACAATTTCACAGTCGGCTATTGTACTTTGATCAACAAAGCGACCATTTCGTGAAACCTAAAGTATGTCTGTTTCACTTGTGTCTTTGATGAAAGCCGACCTTCCTGGCTTACAGTAAAAATAGCTACAACAAAAACCTTTCTGATTGGTTGATTTGTAATACTACTTGTGACGTCCCATGAACTGACTGTTGTGAGGTATGGAAGAGGGCGTGAAGACTGCCTTGATTGACAACCAACTCATGATTGGTTGAATGGTGTGGTAAGCATTTTAATTAATTGACTGTTGTTTTTGTTGTGAATTCTCAGTTGAGGCGCACTGACTCATTAATGAATAAAATAAAAGAAATAAGTGTTTAACACAAACGATGCAGCCACATCTGTGTTTTATAATATCATTAGGTTTTATTTAGTACTAATCACACATCAAACGAATTGAGAAAAAATATTATGCATCAAACAAAATGAATAGAAAAGGTGAGTAATATTGATAAACAAGCTCGCTTGGGGTAATTACTGAGAAATGCTATATAGTGGGTCTTAAAAATACACATAGTTTCTGTTTTCACCAATATACACTGAACGTGCCTTTCGTACGCAAACGGTATACTGTAAAAGATAAGTTAGATGTTGTTGGCTGGTTTAGACGTAATGGCCGAAATCTGTCCGCGGCTGAAAGAGAATATGGCATTTCAAGAAAACAGGTTCGACTGTGGGACAAAGATTACGAGAAATTGCTGATGTTTTCGAAAGGCAAAGATAGCGAACGAAAGAATTGGTAGTGGAGCGGAAGCAATGAACACCGAAATGGATCAAGCCGTCTTCGAATGGTTTTCAAGGATGAGCGGGCAGAAGGTAGATGCGTGTCAAACTACTTTCTGCAAAGCAAGGCCAGAGAAGTTGCCAGTCAGATTAGAGTACAGAAGTTCCAGGCATCAAACGGGTGGCTACGTAGGTGGAAGCAGCGATATTCGGTGGGAATCAGACGGGGGGACAAACGACGCACAGAAAATCCCGAGTGATTACAAGGAGAAAATTTCAGGTTTTCATTCAGCGATCCGGGCTTTAAGACAGAAATGGGACTACACCGATTACAACATAGCGAATATGGACCAGACGATGGTTAGATTTGACACTGTACCGAAATACACAAATGAGGTCAAAGGAGCAAAGACTGTGCGAATCTCTCACACCGGCGGTGCTAAAAAGGGGTGTACAGTAGCTTTGACGGCGAGTGCAAATGGGGACAAACGGAAAGCTTTGATCATCTTCAAGGAGAAAAATGGTGTTATCGGCCCCGAGTGCTACCCACGTTGAAAGTGCCAGACAATGTATTGATTACTGCTACGGAGAACGGTTGGATGACAACAGTGAAAGTACACCATTTCATCCGACATGTCTGGGGACCAAACGACGACGACACTCGGCGACTTCTCATATTGGACGCATACAAGCCACACACGTGCCAGTCATCGACAGATCGTTTTGACGAGTACGAGACCGACATAGTAACAGTACCAGGAGGTATGTAAAAAATGTTTTTTAATTTGATATTTTGTAATTTGATATTCAAATTTGTTTATTTATTTATTTATTCACAGCGGTTTTTACCTAGTCATCTACTATTAAATATGTTATGAAATGTAATCAAATTAACTAGCAATTATTTGGTCAGTCTCATTATTTTGACGATACATTAATTGCGTGAAGCAATAAACAAATGGTTTACAGTATTCAATATTTATTTTTCAGGCTGCACGGGACTTGTGCAGCCAATGGATACTCACGTGAACAAGGTGTTCAAAGAGAGAATGAAACAACAGTGGTGCGAGTGGTTCAAGTTGGCAAAGCGGAACTGCAGAGGAAATTATGTACAACCGACAAGACAGAACATTATAGACTGGATAAGTGTCGCGTGGGAAGCTGTTGAGGAGGGAACCATCCGGGGGGCTTTTAAGTCCTGTGGGATTTCGCTACCATTGGATGGAAGCAGAAACTATCTGCTAAGTTCTCGCTTGGTCGACGATGTTGGACTGGAAATCGAGGAAGTGCCACCACACGAAGAGATCGAATCTGGAGTTCATTTCGACGATGAGGATGACGACACTGAGGACATCGAGTTTGTTGGGTGGGACCAGGATGAACTTGACATCTGATTATGTACTTTTACTTTGTGTGCTGGATTATGTGTGTTCATACGTTGTAAAATAAATTAAAAAACGATATTCTTTGGAAGTTGAAATTAAATTTATTACCGCTTTTGTTGTTTTATTTATTGATAATTTCCAGGTTCTTTTACTCATTAGTGAACATTGGAAATTTTTAACAAAACTGGCCCCATGTCTGGAAATAAGCCCACCCCCAACAAAGCTACAAATGAGTTGTCTTGGCCCCCTGGGCTTATTCCCGGTCAAATACGGTACATACAGAGTCAAAAACGCACGTGCGTGTGCACACAAAAAGACATGCACATGCACACGCACACATTCACACACACACACACACAGAAACACCTCTGTGAAGTAGATAGTAAAGATCGATAGAGATGTGTGGTGTAAGATGAATATGGCCAAATATATTTCGTAATTAATTGGCCCTATATATTTCATAATATGTAGATTATTCTGTTACTGATTTAAGAAAAGGTGTGACATTCATTTTTATAAATCCATTTAATGAAAATTATGTCATTTTATAGAATAGCTTTGCATATGATACAAGTAAAGTATAACGGCAATGTGAAAAGAAGAATACCAGGTGTTGCATTTCAGACACGTTTAGGAGCCGGACGTAGCCCAGTGGTAAAGCGCTCGCTTGATGCGCAGTCGGTTTAGGATCGATCCCCGTCATTGGCCCAATTGGGCTATTTCTCGTTCCAGCCAGAGCTCCACAACTGGTATAACAAAGGCCGTGGTTTGTACTATCATGTCTGTGAGATGATGCATATAAAAGATCCATTGCTGCTAATCGAAAAGAGTAGCCTATAAATTGGCAACAGTGCACGGGTTTCCTCTCTCTATATCTGTGTGGTCCGTAACCGTCTAACGCCATATAACCGTAAATAAAATGTGTTGAGTGCGTCATTAAATAAAACAGTTCCTTCTTCTAATGGAAAAATGTAAAAAAAAATCCAATAGCTGATGATTAATAATTCAAAGTGCTCCAGTGGTGTCGTTAAACAAAATCAACATTAACTTTAAGACATGTTTATTGGCGAACTTTAACTATGTGCACATTTTGATAATCAATTACGAGTGTGAACAAATCGATAATTGTTATTAAAACCTAGAACCCATATTTTCGAGACAATCTTATCACTACGAAATCATAAGCTATGACATCACTATGGTGTCTTCTGTAGTGACATCATAGCCTACAATCATTGTTTTACGATTTCGTAGAGCTAAGATAGTTTAGTAAATGCCTAGCCTGATTGATCAAAGATTAATATGTGATTGGGCGTGTAAGTTTCTTTCTGATTTCAGAAACGAAATAGCTTGTATGCACGGATACCAGTGGGTCACTGTCGAACAGTCTACGTGGGAATTCCCTTGGACTAACTCTCATGCAGATTGTAAGGAAGTAAGATTTTAAAAATAACTTTTACCTGAAAATTTTGCCAAATTGTTACAATTATTTATAGACTGGCTTATATTAACTAAACCGGCCTCAGTGATGTCATGGTTAAGCCTCTTCTCTCTCACTAACCACTAACCACAAACAACTAACCCATTGTCCTGGACGGACAGACAGCCCAGATAGCTGAGGTGTGTGCCCAGGGCAGCGTGCTTGAACCTTAATTGGATATAAGCATGAAAATAAGTTGAATGAATGAATATTAACTAATATAACAAGCAAGGCTCTTTAAATAAAATATTTTTTTTTATTAGCTCTCTCTCTCACCTCTGCTTCTACCCCCTCTCTCCCCATCCCTTTCTCTCCTCTCCTGCTCCACTGTGTCTATACCACCAGTAAACCCCTTTCTCTCTTTCCATCTTTCCTCCCTCTCTATCCTCTCCCCTTTCCTCCTCTCTCTGCACCCAATAAACCCCTTTCTCTCACTCTGTCTGTGTGTGTGTCTCTCTCTCTCTATCTCTATCTCTATCTCTCTCTCTCTCTCTCTCTCTCTCTCTCTCTATCTCTCTCTCTCTCTCTCTCTCTCTCTCTCTCTCTCTCTCTCTCTCTCTCTCTCTCTCTTTCTCTATTTCTCTCACTCTTTCTCTATCTCTGTTGCTTTCTCTCACTCTCTCTTTCTCTATCTCTCTGTGTGTCTTTCTCTCACTCTCTCTCTTTCTCTATCTCCCTGTCTGTGTCTTTCTCTCTCTATCTCTTTCTCTATATCTCTGTATGTGTCTTTCTCTCACTCTCTATCTCTCTGTCTGTGTCTTTCTCTCACTCTCTCTTTCTCTATCTCTCTGTCTGTGTCTCTCTCACTCTCTCTCTCTCTCTGTCTCTCTCACTCACTCTCTCTCTCTCTCTCTCTCTCTCTCTCTCTCTCTCTCTCTCTCTCTCTCTCTCTCTCTCTCTCTCTCTCTCTCTGTGTCTTTCTCTCACTCTCTCTCTCTTTCTTTCCTTCAATTATGATAATGTTGAATGATTGATGATTTTATCATTTGTTTTTTGCCAGAGACCTATTTGTACTGTGGCTTTCAAAGGTCTGCACGCCTTTTCTTCGACATACCCATTTCTCGGTCGCTTCTTTACCCCAACGATAACAAGATTCGATGGCACAAACAAGTATGGTCTTTATCAGGTATTACCATTTCATTTTTCAAAAAGGTTTTTCAAGTTAAACAAAACAACATTGTGTTTGTTTTTGTTAATCTTTTTTTTTTCCTTTTTTCTATTACTACTGTTGTATTCCACTGCCCCTAGCTGTTCCCATTTTGTTTTGAAATACAATAGCCCATGATTAATAAATCAGTGTACTCTAGCGGTGTCATTAAACAAACTTTAACTACTAAATACTGCATGTCCTACTAGTGCCATGGGTCAGGCCAGTTTCATTAGTGGTCGAGGATGAGAATGCTGTGTTGGTACAGGGGAGTATACAGTTAAAGTTTATTTTGTTTAATGACACTACTAGAGCACATTGATTTATTAATCATCGGCTATCGAATGTCAAACACTTGGTAATTTTTACATTTAGAGAGGAATCCTGCTACTTTTTTCCATTAGTTAGCAAGCGATCTTTTATATGCACCATACTGCAGACAGGATAGCACATACCATGACCTTTGATATACCAGTTGTGGTGCCAGAACCGGTTTAAGGATCCTCGGGGGGGCCTGTAGCACAAACGACACCGGGGTCCCTTCCCAGGATCTATATTCCCCTCGGGTAGAGGGGGAAAATTACCTGTTGAAAATAAATGTACACATCATCGTGGGAGCCCCCTGAAGCACAGAGCCCGTAGCATGTCCTACTAGGATAAACTGGCTCTGCGTGGTGTACTGGCTGGAACAAGAAACAGCCCAATGGGCCCACCTGACGTGGATTGATCCTAGACCGACCGTGCATCAAGCAAGCGCTTCACCACTGCACTACATCCCACCCCACTGGGAGTACACAGGGACCGCAACCATGGATGAAGTTGACAGAGCTATAGGTATAGGTGATGGTGTGGATGAAGTTGACAGAGCTATAGGTATAGGTGATGGTGTGGATGAAGTTGACAGAGCTATAGGTATAGGTGGTGGTGTGGATGAAGTTGACAGAGCTATAGGTATAGGTGATGGTGTGGATGAAGTTGACAGAGCTATAGGTATAGGTGATGGTGTGGATGAAGTTGACAGAGCTATAGGTATAGGTGATGGTGTGGACGAAGTTGACAGAGATATAGTTGATGGTAAAGTTGACAGAGCGATAGGTATAGGTGATGGTGTGGACGAAGTTGACAGAGCTATAGGTATAGGTGATGGTGTGGACGAAGTTGACAGCTATAGGTATAGGTGATGGTGTGGATGAAGTTGACAGCTGTAGGTATAGGTGATGGTGTGGACGAAGTTGACAGAGCTATAGGTATAGGTGATGGTGTGGACGAAGTTGACAGCTATAGGTATAGGTGATGGTGTAGATGAAGTTGACAGCTGTAGGTATAGGTGATGGTGTGGACGAAGTTGACAGAGCTGTAGGTATAGGTGATGGTGTGGACGAAGTTGATAGAGCTATAGGTATAGGTGGTGGTGTGGACGAAGTTGACAGCTATAGGTATAGGTGGTGGTGTGGACGAAGTTGACAGAGCGATAGGTATAGGTGATGGTGTGCACGAAGTTGACAGAGCTATAAGTATAGGTGATGGTGTGGACGAAGTTGACAGCTATAGGTATAGGTGATGGTGTGCACGAAGTTGACAGAGATATAGTTGATGGTAAAGTTGACAGAGCGATAGGTATAGGTGATGGTGTGGACGAAGTTGACAGAGCTATAGGTATAGGTGATGGTGTGCACGAAGTTGACAGAGCTATAGGTATGACGTGGATGAAGTTGACACGACGAAGTTGACAGAGGTATAGGTGATGGTGTAATAAATAGGTATAGGTTTTCTTTAGATGTGGTTTGTTTAAATAGGTGATGGTGTTAACGAAGTTGACTCTCTGTATTGATGGTCCAGGACAAGTTGATAGAGCTATAGGTCTAGGTGCTGGTCGTGGACGATATTCAGCTATAGGTATAGGTGGTGGTTGGCGAGTTGACAGACGATAATATAGGTGATGGTGTGAACGAAGTTCAGAGCTATAAGTATAGGTGAGAGTCTTGGAAATGACATGCGTAAAGGTAACTTGTGCACGCTCGTTAGCTCTAGGTATGTTTATGATGTTAACTCTTGAAGTTTTTACAGCTTAGGTAGGTAATAAATCATTTTCTTTAGTTTTGTATTTCAGAAGCAGGAAGGAAATGTTTTAATTAACGACACATTCCATATACACATCTTTTTATTTTATGGTTATATGGCGTCAGACATATGGTTAAGGACCACACAGATATTGAGAGAGAAAACCCACTGTCGCCACTTCATGGGCTACTCTTTTTGATTACCAGCAAGGGATCTTTTATATGCACCATCCCACAGACAGGGTAGTACATACCAACACAGCCTTTGATATGGCCAGACGTGGTGCCACACTGGAATGAGAGAAAAATAGCCCAATGGGCTACCTTTTTGACGAGGATCGATCCCCCAGGGATACCGACCGTGCATCGAGAGAACGCTTTATCCCACTCGACCGTGCATCGAGAGAACGCTTTACCACTGGGCTACGTCCCGCCCCTCACGAG
Source organism: Gigantopelta aegis (assembly GCF_016097555.1). Classification (NCBI taxonomy): domain Eukaryota; kingdom Metazoa; phylum Mollusca; class Gastropoda; order Neomphalida; family Peltospiridae; genus Gigantopelta; species Gigantopelta aegis. The sequence goes on along the minus strand of NC_054713.1, from coordinate 42,724,239 downwards.
TATCAGAGATCGCTACACAATTTTAAAACATTAAACAGTATGGTTGTTAGTCAATTTTCCATTGACTAGAAATACCACTAATTAAGATTTTAAAAACAAAATGTTGCCTGTATTTAACCTAAATTTGGCACAATGTATTTTTCATACTGGGGTGTCGTTAAACATTCATTCATTCATTCATTCATTGGGGTGAGACATGGCCCAGTGGTAAAGCGCTTGCTTGATGTGTGGTCAGTGTGGGATCGATCCCTATCAATGGGCCCATTGAGCTATTTCTCGTTCAGCCAGTGCACCACGACTGGTACATCAAAGGTATGTGCTATCCTGTCTGGAATGGTGCATATAAAAGATCCCTTAATTGCTACTAATGGAAAAATGTAACGGGTTTCCTCTCTAAGACTATATGTAAAAATTAGCAAATGTCGATGATTAATAAATCAATGTGCTCTGGTGGTGTCATTAAACAAAACCAAAACAAATTCATTCATGGCAGGAGGCCGAGCATATATATTTGTGTGGTTTCTCAAATTGTTTATCATTGACTGGTTTTTGTGCCCAATATTGAATGAATGTGATGGGATAGCATAATGTCGGGAACCAGTCAAATTGTTTATGATTGACTGGTTTTTGTGCCTAAAAGTGAATGAATGTGATGGGATAGTATAATGTCAGTAACCAGTCAAATTATTTATGATTTCCTGAACATGCCATAGGTTAATTATTAAGTATATGCCCCATTCTGGTAACCTATAAGATTACAGCTGATTAGCTATTCTTCAATGCCTATGATATTTAATTTTAAATTTAATTTAATTGAAGCAAAATTTGCCATTTACTTGCTATATCACTCAATTTCCCGATCACTCCCCAGAGACTATTTCAATATGAGTAAGTTTTAACCCACATTAACATGTGCATTTGAAGAAGAAAAAAAGGACTACAAAAGAATTAAATGTTGATACTCAATATGGTAATACGTACATGTACCTGTTAAAACTGGCTTCCTATAATCTACCTGTAAGTTAGCTAGGGTAGCTATTAATCATAACCATCAATTTGTTTTCTCATGGCGTTGTCTATTAAAAACACATTTAATTTAACACTTAATTGTCTAATTTGCTTTGACACTTTCAAATCAGTGGTTTATTTGAAAACCAATATGTTACATTGGATTGAACATTCATAGATGGAAAATGAAGATTTGCATGTCATACATTTGCTGCTATTATATACATCATGGTTCTGACCAACAAAACCTTTTTAATGACTAAAATTATATATATTACATATATTTTCTTGTTTACATTTCCAGTGTCTATATATATATATACCCGGTATATATTTATCATATAATATCTTACATTTTCAGTGCAATCAAAGTATGTGATATTTTTCAGATCACATACTTTAAGAATTTGATAACTTTGCAAATTATATATAAATTAGTCTAGGTCTCGGCACTAGGTTTATTGATATTTAAGCAAACGTACTTGGGCGACACTCCATGATTGATGTATGCATTCATAGTCATCAAATAAAAACATTTCAATGGCAGTTTGACACTGAAAGCTGTCCAGCGTTCAGAAAAATTAAAACGTAGGCATAACTTTATTTTGACATCATTCGAGTTTGACATCATTTCCATTCAAAAATATACCGCGTCACATATTCTTACATCATTAGAATATCTAGTAATGGCGGACTGGAATTAAAGTTGCGTGTACAGTTTACAAAAACATGTTGTATTAAGCTTGAGCTTATATGATAAAGAGATTACTACCCTTGTGTATTTCGGTATCATCAATATCATATATTAGCAACAAAAATAATGTATTATGCTCACCAGAGGCTCGCATAATACAATTTTTATTCCTAATGTATGATATTGACGATACCGAAAAACACTCGGTAATAACCTATATATATATATATATATATATATACACACACACACAGAAAGTGTCTCTGGTCACAATAATATTTTTTGTACCCCCTTTTAATTACCTTCGTTTAATATTGTGAAATATGGAAAAAATATATGTGAGGAAGTAAATTGAAGTTTGAGCAACATAAGCATACAAGATAAGCACCCCCACCCCCACCCCCACACCCCATGCTGGAGCAAATCCTCAAATTAAGGCAAAAACCATAGAGATATTAAAATGAGCTGGCCTGAAACCTTTTCACCATGTAGTTCCATCATTCTACCCAAATTATTAGTTGTAATCCATGTAAAAAGGCGTAGTGATTCGTTTGCAACACTATATAGCTGTTTGACAGTAATGCCAAAAATGGCAGCCCGTACGCCCATGCTGAGCTAGGACAAATATTACGACAAGTCTCATTAACATGTTGGATATATTAAGACACTGCGTTCTAGGCTAGTTCAGACTACCAACTGCCTCTACAAAGTTGTCCAACTTTCTGCTGTTACGACTTCTACGACTGTCCAGTGGCTAGTCTGAGTACTCTTATGACTTCTACAATGGCCGCCGTATACGATTCAAAACATGAATCAGGGCCAACATTAATTTTGTTGTTAGTCTGAATGCACCTGTCTTAAGTCGGGAGTTGGGGAAATTACAACGCAACCGTCGAGTTGGCCAACTTTCTGCTGGCAGTGGACAGTCTGAGCCTATTGAATGCATTAAACAAAAGGTTTGTTTCCTTTTAGATCGATAGTAAAAGATTTATTAATGGAAGGATACATTTCGATAAGTCAGGAAACAGGCCGGGCTACTATGGACTTCTTGCAACAGTGAATCCCCATCCTCCGAAACTTGCAACTTCGGCACCTTCGGTAAGTACATGCTTCCACATAGTGTTATCCCTAGCACCAAGCCTCAATAGTCTAGCACCATCTTGACTTAATCAGCGCCACACTGCCCTGAGATTAAACAAGCCTTTTTCAATCATTCATTCTAAAAGTGGGCGGGATGTAGCCCAGTAGTAAAGCGCTCGCCTGATGCGGAGTCGGTTCAGGATCGATCGCCATTGGTGGACACATTGGGCTATTTCTCGTTCCAGCCAGTGCACCATGACTGGTATATCCAAGGCCGTGATATGTGCTATCCTGTCTGCATGTAAAAGATCCCTTGCTACTAATGGAAAAATGTAGCGGGTTTCTGCTCTAAGACTATGTCAAAAATTACCAAATGTTTGACATCCAATAGCTGATGATTAATAAATTAATGTGCTCTAGTGGTGTCGTTAAACAAGACAAACTTTAACTTTAATTCTAAAATTGCCTTTATAAAGCACTCAAAAATTTATTATTAATTAATAAAATATCCCTGTTATATATTTTGCCTTTTTTTATTATTAAAGTAAACACATTAATTTGTTTGCCTTTAATCAGAAATAACAGTGCCGTGAAAATGCCACAAAATTTGTTTAGTCTGCCATGCCTTGCCAAATTTATATGGAAAACCTCCATGCATGTGTAAATTAACTAATTAATGATTTGCCCAGTTTTTGTCTTGCATGATTAATGAGAGTCGAAAGAACGTAAATTATTATTTAAATTTGTTTTATTTATAATGATAAATTATGAAATATGATTATAAAAATTGGACATGATAATTTCTTATATTGAACAAATTAGGTTTATATCCCAATCATAATTACTTACTAGGGACCCATTTTACGAAATGATCTTAACACTAAGATCGCCTCTGGTGCATAGGGAATTAGCTCAGTTGGTTGAGTGCTCGCCTGAGGTACTTGCATCACAGGATGGAACTACCTCAGTTGATCCATTCAGTTGATCCATTCTTGCTTTAACCAGTGCATCACAAATGGTCAAAGGCTGTGGTATGTGCTTTCCTGTCTGTGGAAAAGTGCATATGAAAGATCCCTTGCTGTATTAGGAGAAATGTAGCAGGTTTCCTCTGATGACTTGTGTCAGAATTATCAAAAGTTTGACATCCAGTATCCAATGATTAATTAATGAGTATGCTCTAGTAATGTTGTTAAACAAATTAACTTTAATGTAGCTATGCACTTAAGGTGATCTAGCTTATCGCTACTTAGATCACTTGGTAAAACAGGGCCCAGTGATACAGTTTAATTTGTATTTGTAGGTGGTCGTGTACAACCGGATGTTTCTTGGCGTGAATAAGACCTTCCAGTGGGAACTGCAAATTAAGGCACTGCCTCCACTGTCCAAGTCCCCCTGGAATTATACAGTGGTTCCTGTGGCACTTCCAAATACAAAATACATCGCCACACGATCGTAAGCATGTTTTACAACGTTACCTTCTTTGTTTGTGTTTTTGGTTAAAAACTATATTTATTTCTGTTTGTTGATTGGTCAACAGGCATAGCCAATATAAAGACCATATATTCCGTGCAACATGTCATTGAAGTACTAGCTGGTCAGCGTGGACATGTTGAGAAAAATACAAGAAGTATAGTGCATTTAGTGTTTAGTGTCGAAATGTAAACATTTGTATATAGATTACATGTACACGTGTAGAACCAGAACAAGGCGAATGAAGAAAAAGAAGGTGAACGGTTTTATCAGTGCAAACCTTTGCTTTTTAAATTTATATGATTTTGTTTTAGTGAGATAATCAGACTTAAATTTTGCATTTACTTGATGATAATCTATTAAACAATTTAAATGTTTTAAATTTATAATTTTAAAATGTTGACTTGATTTCAGGTTTGTCACAATGTCCATGATACTTACAAACTCGACGCGTGAAATTGACTCTGCCTTAATGTCAGGGTACCGAAAAGTGATCAAAGAAAAGGTGATCGCACATTTCTTTTGTAAGTTTGGCTGTGGCGGAAAGCAACTTTACTCAACGAACGTGCGGTTGTATGAATTTGGTAACTGCACGGAAATGAACAAGTGCAGGTGAGTGTAAAAAGTTATAAACTTTTGTTTCATTTAATGGTTTGCATGTTACAGGGCACATTATTTCACGAGAACCGTTGTTCTGTTCACGTGTCAGTTACGCAACTTTAACATCACGTGAACCGCCAGTTGGTTACATGGTGAACAATTAATTTCTAAAATTAAAAGTACCCTATCAGATTGAAAATCAGTTTATTTTTTTTATACATTTGAACCACCAATGTAGCACAGAACCGTAGTTCAAGTGTTTTACAGTTAGGTAAGTCTAACTCATCGGTTACTAGAACAATATTCACATAACCGAACAATCAGTTACCTAAGTAAAACTCACTTGAACTGACTTTCGGTTACCTAAGATTTTGAAATATTGTCCCCTGATGTTACCATTCTTGGGGTGAGATTTAGCTCAGTCGGTTGAGTTCTCACCTGAGGTGCCTGCATTGCAGGATCGAACCACCTCAGTGGATCCATTCAACTGATTGGGTTTTTTGTCTTGTTCCAACCAGTGCATGACAGCTGGTCAAAGGCCGTGGTATGTGCTTTCCTGTCTATGAGAAAGTGTATATAAAAGATCCCCTGCTGCATATGGGAAAATGTAGCAGGTTTCCTCTGATGACTACGAGTCAGAATTACCAAATGTTTGACATCCAATAGCCGATAATTAATTAATCAATGTGCTCTAGTGGTGTTGACATTAATCATTAAACAAAACAAACTAACTTTATTACCATTCTTTGAAGGATTATATATGTTACTTCTTTTATGTTCATCGGTTTTGTTTGATTTAATGGTTGGCCACTCTTTTAAGGAGTGTCTGTTACTTCTTTTACATTCATCGGTTTTCTTTGATTTAATGGGGTAGTGCTTCGTGGAGAGAAACTTAAAGTTTGTTTTGTTTAACAACACCACTAGAGCACACTGATTTATCAATCATCGGCTTGTGGATGTCAAACATTTGGTAATTTTGACATAGTGTTAGAAATTGAGGAAACCCGCTACAATTTTTCATTAGTAGAAAGGGATCTTTTATATACACCATCCCACAGACAGGACAGAAAAGAAATAACAGGTCAGAATGGAATTATAGGCAACTATATATTGCAGAAACGTCTTCTCTGTATATCATGTGACCTAAACACGTTGAGACCAAAGCCTAAGAATGACGCAGTTTCATTGGTTTATCTTAAACATTAACACCATACATTAAGTACTAATTGGATGCACTCAACACATTTTATTTACGGTTATATGGCGTCAGATATATGGTTAAGGACCACACAGATTTTGAGAGGAAACCTGCTGTTGCCACTACATGGGCTACTCTTTCCGATTAGCAGCAAAGGATCTTTTATTTGCGCTTCCCACAGGCAGGATAGCACAAACCATGGCCTTTGTTGAACCAGTTATGGATCACTGGTCGGTGCAAGTGGTTTTCACCTATGCATTGAGCCTTGCGGAGCACTCACTCAGGGTTTGGAGTCGGTATCTGGATGAAAAATCCCATGCCTCGACTGGGATCCGAACCCAGTACCTACCAGCCTATAGACTGATGGCCTAACCACGACGCCACCGAGGCCGGTCACACAACTGGACAAAGGCCGAGGTATGTGAGTTCCTGTCTGAGGAGAAATGCGTATAAAGGATCCGTTACTGCTAATGGAAAAATGTAGCGGGTTTCCTCGGATGACTTATGAGTCAGAATTATTAAATGTTTGACAACCAATAGCTGATGATTAATTAGTCAATGTGCTCTAGTGGTGTCATTAAACAAAAGAAACTTTAACTTTAAGTACTAATTATTAGCCTATAATAATATATTAACCAATCTGTTATGAGCTTCCCAATGTACAACATGCTCAGATTGTGTAAAATGAATACCAACATTCAGTCGGGAAACATCTTATTCATTGTAATTTTAAACCTGATGAACATTAATTAATGAAATCAGTGGGGAATGATTGCCATGCATGCAGCCACCACTAGTGTTTTCCCTAGCTTGTTTTAGCATGGTACAGCACCATGCCTCAATAGTCTAGCACCATCTTGCCTTAATCAGTACCATGCTGCCCTGAGATTAAACAGGCCTTTTTCACTAATTAATTCTAAAATTGCTTTTATAAAACACCCCAAAAGGCATTATTAATTAATAAAATATGCCTTTTATATCTTTTGCCATTCATTTATTAAAGCAAGCACATAAATTACATTAATGTTTATTTCAATTAATTTTTGTGTATTTTTAATGAAAATCAAGTGCCTCGAAAATGGTGAAAATGTTTGGTCTACCATGCCTTGCCAAATTTCTAGGGAAATCACTAACCACTTATATACATGTATTAATGGCATCCCTGGTTCGTACAATTTGCGGAGGCCTGCATTTTGGCCCGATTAATCCTGCAATTACTTTCCGGTGACTGCATAGTACTGACGTGACCGATACTGCTTCTGTTTTCAGGTGTGCGAAAGGTTACTATGGTCCGTGGTGCCAGAGAATAATGTGTCAATGCCACTACGGACATTGCAAGGTTCCCAATGTGTGTACATGCTTTGAAGGCTGGAGTGGGGACAACTGTTTCTCCCCAGTTTGTGAGTAAGTATAATCTACATGCATACAGTATAACTTGGTTATTATCTCCAATTTGTAAGTATATAAGTAGAATGTACATGCGTACAGTGTAACATAGTATTTCCAGTTTGTGAGTAAGTATAATCCACATGCATATAGTATAACTTGGTTATTATCTCCAATTTGTAAGTATAATGTACATGCATACAGTATGATTTACTATCTCCAGTTTTGTGAGTAAGTATAATCTACAAGCATACAGTATGATTTACTATCTCCAGTTTTGTGAGTAAATATAATGTACATTAGAGCTGGGCAGTATACCGTATATATACCATTCAGTATCTGTATCAATTCCATACTGATTTACCATACCAACCAAATTTCTAAATTCTTAAATTTTGGTATTGAAACATGTTATCCACCATTTAGTAAAGCACTCACAATATATCTGACAAACACAAAATAGCTAAAAGGAAGAGAGAGAATTTAATTTTATTTAGATGAAATTAGCAGGTGAGACTTAACTCGGGGATACATTTAAAGCCAAGTATAGCGAAAATACTGCTTGATATCAGTATTAATTGTATCAATACCAAATACCGTACCAATACCGTGGTAAATCAACACACACAAAATATGATACCGATATCGAACCTGAAATTTCAATACCGCCCAGCTGTAATGTACATGCATATAATATAACTTATCTCCAATTTGTGAGTATAAGTACATGTATAGTATACATGCACACAATGTTGCTAATCGGTTTTCAATTGACTAGAAATGTCACTAATCAAGATTTTAAACACAAAATATTCCCTGAACTTAGTGTCCTGTAGGCATACTGTTACGTTGTAGGCAAAACATGGGGGTAGGCAAAGTCAGTTGTATACGCACAGAATGTGAAAGAACCAACATTCTAATGACCAATGATTGCGTGGCGAACATTTTCTGTTGTGTACTCAACCAGCGTGATAGTAAATCTTAACGTAGAGGTGAATTTTACTTGTAAAAAAATGCAGGAAATTGCATTTCTGGACATCTAGTTTTCAAACCTCTATGGAGTAGCATACCAAGGCTTGCGCTGTCGGTAGCCAAATTAGCCATTGGCTAATTTTTACAAAAAATGGCAAATAAAAATGGCAAGAGGCTAAAATTTCGCAGCTGGTAACGAAAAACAGTGTCATCCAGAATACATCGTAATGATATTTGCTTATTTTAATAATCGTGGTTATTAATTTTAACGGCATGTGTTCAACAAGTATGAAAACAAAGATCTGTAGATTGTCTACTATAACTTTGTAAAGTCTTTGAGCCAAATAAAAGACCTACAATGTGTGTCAATTTCAATACACGTGCTAGTTCAGGGCCGAAGACAAGTAAACATCACAAAAGTTAGCTGGATTTTAAATAGACCATAAATTTCTATTTCATTATCATTTTATCAAAAACAACATTGCTGACATAAATGGGATAGTTGTAATAACATGAAGTCAACAGTTTTCGGCTAGGTAGTTTGCAAGCTGAAATCAACAACAAGCAATTAACATGACGCAGAAATCAACAACAGCAATAACATGGCACACAATACGAAACTGTTGGGGGTAGGAAATTGATGGGTTACTTAAAAAAAAACACAAAACAATTCTGAATTCAATCCAACATAAAGAATGCTATTTTAAACAAATAATGAAAAAAGTATCGGCTCTCGAATTTTTATTTGAGAAAAAAAGGAAACAAAAAACAACACCCTCCATAAATATCCACCCACCCCCATATTTTTTTACATTTCTTGATTTAAGCCCATAGGCCTGTTGAAAAATCAAAGTAATACATGTATATTAACTGGGAATACAGTTTTGTCATTCAAATTTATTCCAGTTTATACATAATTAGCTGAAAAAGACACATTTTTATAAAACTTCATATATACATTGTAAAAGCTCAATACAGTACAGAGCAAAACAGTTTTGGCTAAAACAATTTCATTATGGCTAATAAAAATCCCATTTGGCTAGGTTTTTTGGCTACAGGCATTTTTCACCCAGAGTGATCCTAGCTGGCATAACCCCCGAACCCCCTAGAAATGGAGATTATTATACAAGCTTGTGTGTCATACTGATTTTATGAAATGAGTGTCAGGATTTTTGTATTGCACAAGCGAGAGCAAGGATAGTACATACATCCTGACACTAGTTTCGTAAAATCAGTACGACACACACGCAAGTGTAATCATTGCTTTATTATCCATATTATTATTGTAATTTTTTATGAATAAAATGGGTTGTCTCAAAATGTTTCAGCCACATCAAGAAGGAGACGACAAAATGACGTCAGATTTCATATGCAAAGTCTTAGCAAGGACTTGGGAAGCAACGTCATGTTATGACATCGCTTCCCAAAATTACGTCATTACACTTGTTATTACATGCATGCTTCATATGATTATTAGGGGCGAGACATAGTCCAGTGGTACAGCACTCGCTCAATGCGTGGTCGGTGTGGGATCAGTCCCCGTTGGTGGGCCCATTGGGCTATTTCTCATTCCAGCCAGTGCACCACGACTGGTATATCAAAGGCCATGATATGTACTACCCTGTCTGTGGGATGGTGCATATAAAAGATCTGTTGCTGATAATCAAAAAGGAGTAGCCCATGAAGCGGAGACAGCGGGTTTCCTCTCTCAATATCTGTGTGGTCCTTAACCATATATCTGACGCCATATAACCATAAATACAATGTGTTGAGTGCATAAAACATTTCTTTCTTTCATATGATTATTTTTAACCCCGTTATGTTGGACCATGTCGATAATAAACTTTGCTTTGCACCATTAATCTCAGTTACCCCCCCCCCCCCCTCCCGCCCTTAATATCTACTTACTTCCACAGTGCCTGCTCAAAGCTTAATTTCTTCAGTTTTATCCGTGCAGTCAGTGTGGTATGGTTGTGCTGTTTTCAGATCCTGTGTCCATGGGACATGCAGCAAGCCAAACCTATGCAAATGTGACCCTGCGTGGAGCGGAAAGGACTGCAACACTACGTTCCTGTACTTGTTCTTTGCAGCAGTCTGCGGGGTGTGCTGCCTTGGACTCTTTCTAGCTCTGCTGGTCCGATCGCTTTCAAAAAGGTTAGTAACTTAATTTCCAGTCGCAGCGCGCGGTCGGTGTGGGATTGATCCCCATCAGTAGGCCCATTGGGCTATTTCTCGTTCCGGCCAGTCAACAACGACTGGTATATCAAAGGCCGTGGTATGTGCTACCCTGTCTTTGGGATGGTGCATATAAAAGATCCCTTGCTTCTTATCGAAAAGAGTAGCCCATGAAGTGGCGACAGCGGGTTTCCTCCCTCAGTATCTGTGTGGTCCTTAACCATATGTCTGATGCCATATACCGATTACCGTAAATAAAATGTGTTGAGTGTGTCGTTAAATAAACCATTTCCTTCCTTCCAAATAGCTGTAGTTTAAAATGTGCTTATGTGTTAAACATTCCTTTCCTTTCCAGAAATGCAATGAATAATTTGGATTGGCTTGTCTGGTGGGAAGACGTCCATCTCAGCGAGACAAAATCCCAAAACATAGCTACCTGGAGGACCTATTTATGTTACATACAGGTATAGACTGTTGGTTCATTGTACAGGTATACTGTCACCTGTTTCTGTTAGGTATACTGTCACCTGTTTGTATTACAGGTATTTACTGTCGATTCATTATACAGGTATACTGTCACCTGTTTGTGTTGCATACAGGTATAGACTGTCGGTTCATTACACAGGTATACTGTCACCTGTTTCTGTTACAGGTATTTACTGTCGGTTCTTTATACAGGTATACTGTCACCTGTTTGTGTTACATACATGTATAGACTGTCGGTTCATTATGCAGGTATACTGTCACCTGTTTCTGTTAAGTATACTGTCACCTGTTTGTGTTATAGGTATTTACAGTCAGTTCATTATACAGGTATACTGTCACCTGTTTGTGTTACAGGTATTTACTGTCAGTTCATTATACAGGTATACTGTTACCTGTTTCTGTGAGGTATACTGTCACCTGTTTGTGTTGCATACAGGTATTTACTGTCGGTTCTTTATACAGGAATACTGCAGAGTATGACAAATATTTTGAAAAGTCACTAGCCACAGGGCTAGTGGGTTTGTGAAAACCACTAGCCCACCAAGATAAAGTACTAGCCCAAATTCCTGATCAATTATAACTGGATTTTTATATAACATTACACATTTACGAGTATAACAGTAAAATAAAACAAACACTTAAATCATGTTGTAACTTTCAGTTTTTTGTCGTGTCGTACGTTTGGTCTTTTGTCAAGTGTGATCCATCGTCATTGTCCCGTTTTCGCTTTTGCCCTCCCCCCGAGGAAAAATAATTGAGCAAACTCTTGGTTGGTATCTAAAGACACTATCAAAATAATTAAATTTAAATGAGGGTACGACAGTGTGTCACACAGTAATTGATGGTTCAGTGTATTTGGTAGTTGGTTATCTATTTAATGCCTTCTATTTATGTCGCCAGGAATGGTGATGCCAATTGCTCAAATACAGGACATTATCCAGTGTCAGACCAATATCAAAAAAATATAACGGCGACATCTAATCCGTTGTTAATTGATGAACAAAAAAGGTATTATCTTGTATCGGCAGCTGTGACGTATTATCCAAACCGCTACACGTAATAGGCCAAGCCGAGTCATTGCATATGCGGTTACCATTAAAGTAAATTGTTTTCCTGATTGGTGATAACCACATGCCAGCGAAGTGTTAAATTAGAAAACAATAGGTAAATAAAACAAACACTGAAATTCAAAGCACGGCTGGGGTTTACTTGATTGACATTAACCTGTCGTCGTGATTGGTGATTTCCAAGTTCTTAGCCTAAAACATATGTGCGAGATTAACTACCACGTGACGTGTCTAACCAATCAAAACATGCATGTCATTAGACTTATTTCCTGTGCCAGAAACTTGAAAAGGAAAAGTAAACAATGCATGCTGCAACTGTGACGATGTAGAGATGGCATGTTACTGCAGTTTGCAGACCTAGCTCAAGTGGATTATTATTATATACTGATGGCGTTATTGATATTATTCGATGACCAACGTAACAATCAAATTTATTAAACGAAATTTCAGCCGAGAGAAAAAGAAAAAAGAAAGAAAGAAAAAAAACCCACGATCAAGCGATAACGAGAGGAGGGGGGAAACCACTAGACCTGTGGGCTAGTAGTTTTGCGTTTCTCACTAGCCCGAACTTAAAAACCACTAGCCACGGGCATCGGGCTAGCGCATTTGTCAAACTCTGTACTGTCACCTGTTTGTGTTACATACAGGCTTTTACTGTCGGTTCATTATACAGGTATACTGTCACCTGTTTGTGTTGCATACAGGTATAGACTATAGACTTGGTTCATTATACAGGTATACTGTCACCTGTTTCTGTTAAGTATACTGTCACCTGTTTGTGTTACATGTATTTACTGTTAGTTCATTGTACAGGTATACTGTCACCTGTTTGTGTTGCATACAGGTATAGACTATAGACTTGGTTCATTATACAGGTATACTGTCACCTGTTTCTGTTAAGTATACTGTCACCTGTTTGTGTTACATGTATTTACTGTTAGTTCATTGTACAGGTATACTGTTAACTGTTTTGCACAGAAAAGTTTCGATGGGATGTCAGGGCTGCGTACTTGTACGTATTGGCCATATTTTGTACAGTTAAAATGCTGACTTGTACGGCTTTCGGATTTTACAGCTGATTGTATGGGTACCATCACTACGGGGGGGGGGGGGGAGAGGGTTTAATATAGAAAAAACATATTTTAATGTGCAAATTATGGTCAAATAAAGCTTTCGTTCACATACTTTCTCAATCTTGTACTTTTCTCATTATCATTGCTTAAACATCTGGGGTGGGGGTGGTTTCTTCTTATAATAAATTCTCGATCGGTGTCATTTGTCGATCACGTGGCATGAGTGAATGAGAGCACGGAAGTGTTGTAATTGTTGACTGGTGATAACAGTTTATTGTTATCAGTGTATTTCTTTGATTTGTCAGTGTTGGGATTTAATATACATGATTAATCAGTAATGTGTGCTCGTATAGCCGATTGTTAGAAAACAAACAAGGCCTGTTAGTGACAAAATTGTTTCTTTTACTGTTATACATGCACACAATTTTATACTTACACCTTTTCTATGAATATGTATGAGGCCTGCTCTTTTTCTTAGCCAATTTTTGGTCTGAAATTAAATTTAAGAGCTCTGCTTATATAAACAAAATCGGTTAACGCACAACGATAAACTAAAATGTTTTCATTATTATTATGTTAAAATACCTTTTTAGGTTTAATCAAGGATGCACAAAATATTAATTCACAGGCTAATTGATTATGTATTAATTTATTTGCCCTCAGATTTTTGAAGCTTAGTACCGGGTACTAGTATTGCATTTTTAAAGGTTTCTGTTGGTAAATAAATTCTGAAATATGACTGATCAATTGCCGTCACCTAATCATCGCTTAATTTTAGTGGAAAATTATGTGATAGCTTCACTTCAGCTTTGACTTTGTACAGAACTTAATACAGATTGTACATAAAATTTTATTCAATAATTACAGGAATACAGAATTTTGGGGCAAAATACAGGAAAATATTAACCATCTTACAGTAAAAATTTACACAGAGTAAGTAGCCCTGGGATGTGGTGGCCATAAATTGTGCTTTCCCCAAAAAATACGGCTCTCATTAGCTGAGGCTGTATGTGTGGTCAATGTGTATATATAGCCACTTCTGTGTTAAATGACAAAGGTGGCAGCATCCATTGAGGTTGTATTTATGAAATCAATCTTTAGCATTATGTGTACACACTAGTCGACAGGCCCTGAGCACAAAACGATCATTGCGAAGTGTTGCATCAGGTAAATACAAAGAAGATGGTTGGTAGTGCAGATGAAAAGAGGAGAAGCAATCAGAACAATTGGAAAGTGTCCCCTTCGTAGTCCATTCCTTGATGTAGTGAGGGGGCTTGTATGTTTCACTGACCCAGAGAGCTATACCAGCAGGAGCTTTGGCTTCTGTTAGGGACACTCAAGCTGGACTGGTCAATGGGTAGAGGCTATAGACTGATATCGACTAAGGGTGAGGTAACCCTAACAAAAACCTCGAGTGCTGAAGTCAGAGGTATTGGGCCGTATGGCACACTCTAATAGACTACAATACCATGCATCGACAGCTATTATGACTACATTAAAAAGTGTTAAAAAGGCCTTGCATATTATATTATAGATAATTTTGCCAATTTAAGTCTGCTACAAACATCAGGATTACCAGAAACAGATTGATTGAAGTTTAAAACACCGACAAGTTTTAAACAGGAAAATATCTTTAATATATTTAGTAGTCAAACAAGCTCTATACTAACTAATCAGAAATATTTTACAGTGGCAACAATATAGTGGAGAGCTATCTTTAATGCACTTAGTATACAAATGAATGCTGAATTTAAAATGTTTTAAGACGTAACTTTATTTTCTTTTGGGAGATTCAACATCGCTTTTCTTTTTAAAGATTCACCTTTTTTTCTATTTAGAGATTCAACATCACTTTTCTCTTTAGATATTCAACACCACTTTTTCTTTAGAGATTCACCATTGCTTTTCTTTTTAGAGATTCATCACTTTTCTTTTTAGAGATTCAACATTGTTTTTCTGTTTAGATATTCAACAGTGCTTTTCTCTTTAGAGATTCGACATGGCACTTCTCTTTAGAGATTTAACATTGCTTTTCTTTTTAGAGATTTGACATGACACTTCTCTTTAGAGATTCAACATTGCTTTTCTTTTTAGAGGTTCAACATCGCTTCCTTGAATGTCAATGATCAAAGCTTGCGCCGTGACATAGTAATCCTGAAGTCACTGAAGCATCAGAATATCGTCGCATTTATTGGAGCATGTCTGCAGGCTCCCAATGTCTGTTTGCTGGTTGAGCTGTGTCCAAAGGTAACATTACTTCTTATATACAGGCGGACCTCGTTACAACGACCATACTCATCCCTGGGTCACTTTGTGGTTACAGCAAATTTGCGGGACATATCCCAGTGGTACAGCACTCGCCTGATGCGGGGTCAGTCTAGGATCGTTGTAGCCCATCGGGCTATTTCTCATTCCAATCAGCTAGTACACCACCACCACTGGTACAGCACTCGCCACCAGTCTGGTTGCACATCGGGCACTACACCACCACCCTGGTACAGCACTCGCCTGATGCTGGGTCAGTCTAGGATCGTTGTAGCCCATCGGGCTATTTCTCATTCCAATCAGCTAGTACACCACCACCACTGGTACAGCACTCGCCTGATGCGGGGTCAGTCTAGGATCGTTGCAGCACATCGGGCTATTTCTCATTCCAATCAGCTAGTACACCACCACCACTGGTACAGCACTCGCCTGATGCTGGGTCAGTCTAGGATCGTTGCAGCCCATCGGGCTATTTCTCATTCCAATCAGCTAGTACACCACCACCAGTGGTAAAATCAAAAATGTTTGGTACTGGTAAAGATCCCTTGCTGCTAATGAAAACAAAATGTTGCAGGTTTCCTCTCTAAGACTATACGTCAAAATTACCAAATGTTTGACATCCAATAGCCGATGATTAATTATAATCAATTAATGTGCTCTAGTGGTGTCGTGGTATTGGGTAATTGTGACCTACAGTTGTAGAGGAAACCCACTACATTTTTTCCATTAGCAACAAGGGATCTTTTATATGCACCATCCCACAGACAGGATAGCACATACCATGGCATTTGATATATCAGGCCTTGCACACCAATTTGAGAATGGTTTCGCTGAGGTGATTTGATCCTGCAATGCAAGCACCTCAGGCAAGTGCTCTACAGACTGAGCTAATGTTTGTACACCTGGATGATAGTAAAGGTAATGTGTTTGTATACCTAGAATGATAGTAAAGGTAATGTGTTTGTACACCTAGATGATAGTAAAGGTAATGTGTTTGTACACCTAAGGGATAGTAAAGTTCATGTTTTTGTACAACTAGGTGATAGTAAAGGCAATGTGTTTGTACACCTGGATGATAGTAAAGGTAATGTGTTTGTACACCTAGATGATAGTAAAGGTAATGTGTTTGTATACCTAAGGGATAGTAAAGTTCATGTTTTTGTACAACTAGGTGATAGTAAAGGCAATGTGTTTGTACACCTGGATGATAGTAAAGGCAATGTGTTTGTACACCTGGATGATAGTAAAGGTAATGTGTTTGTACACCTAGATGATAGTAAAGGTAATGTGTTTGTACACGTAGGTGATAGTAAAGCTAATGTGTTTGTACACCTAGGTGATAGTAAAGATAATGTGTTTGTACACCTAAGTGATAGTAAAGATAATGTGTTTGTACACCTAGGTGATAGTAAAGCTAATGTGTTTGTAGACGTAGGTGATAGTAAAGCTAATGTGTTTGTACACATAGGTGTAGAAGTAAGGTTTGACCTAGGTGATAGTAAAGCTAATGTGTTTGTAGACGTAGGTGATAGTAAAGCTAATGTGTTTGTACACATATATAATAGTAAAGCTAATGTGTTTGTACAACTAGGTGATAGTAAAGCTAATGTGTTTGTACACCTAGGTGATATAGTAAAGCTAATGTGTTTGTACACCTAGGTGATATAGTAAAGCTAATGTGTTTGTACATCTAGGTGATAGTAAAGTTAATATGTGTGTACATCTGCCTGATAGGGAAGTTAATGTTTGTACTCCTAGGTGATAGTAAAGCTAATGTGTTTGTACACCTAGGTGATAGTAAAGCTAATGTGTGTGTACATCTGCCTGACAGGGAAGCCTGGAAGACTTGCTCGCCAACCAAGACGTGCCTCTTCACTGGGATTTTCGCTTCTCCATCCTGAAGGATATCTGTCACGGAATGGCTTACATCCACAATGACATCTACTCTCACGGACGCCTCAAGTCCAGCAACTGTCTCATTGATCGCCGATGGGTGTGCAAAATAGCAGGTTTGTCTCCAATCCAGTGACTGTTTTATTGATGGCCTTGGGTTTCTGCCAGAGCTAGGGTAAAATGGGTATTGTGCCATACCCAAATCTTTTGCAGATTATTTTTTAAGTTAACCATGTGACAAAATTAAAATATCATTACTGTATGGTTTTCTTAACCCTAACCCTTAACTTTACCCACTTTCTTTCTTGGGACTGTGGTTGTATTCAATTCCATAGCGCCATACCCAAAAATTTCTTTCTGGCAGAACCTCGATCTGTGGCCGGTGGTATTGCAAAATATCTGGTTTATGTCAAATCCAGCAACTGTTTTATTGCATGATGGCCAATGGGTCTGCAAAATATTAGGTTTGTCTCAAATCCAGTGACTGTCTTATTCATGGCCGATGGATGTGCAAAATATTAGGTTTGTCTCAAATCCAGTGACTGTGCTGTTAATGGTCGATGGGTTTAAATTGTTTCTAATTCAGTAACTGTCTTACTGATGGTGTGTGTTGCAAAATAGCAGTAACTGTCTTATTCATTGCCTGTGGTATTGCAGAGTAGCAAGTTTGTCTCAAATCCAGTAATTGTCTCATATTGATCGATGATGGAACTTTTGATATCCTGTGATTAAAAACACATGGTTCTGTTGCATCAATATGAAGCAATTTTCTGGTTGAAACATATTTCACCCATCGAAAGTTTTAATATTGCAATCGGTAGTGTTATTGCAAACTTGACCTGTGACAGCATTTTGATCATTATCAGGTATTTAATTTGTTATTATCTGTACTAGATTGCTCTTGCAAGATGATTTGAATGTCGAGGGCTGCCATTTCAAGAGTTTAAAATATACATTTCTGATTGTAGTGAGTGCAGAAACTGAAGCCAACCTCTTGGTAGTTCGGTACGCGACAGATTAAATTGTATAATTGAGACAATATAACTCACTCGCTCTCTCTCGCTCTTCAACTCCCTCTCGGTCTGTCTCTGTCTCTATCTCTCTTTCTCTCCTCCCTGTCTCTATTCTGTCTCTCTAGCTCTCCCTCTTTCCTCTGCCTCTATCTCTCCTCTCCCACTTCCTCTCTCTCCCTCTCTCTGACCCCCCTGCCCACCTGCCCATCTTACTCTTATCTCCTTCCATCCCTCCCTATCTCTCTCTGTCTCCCGTTCTCTCTATCTCCCTCTCTGCCCCCCCCCCCCTCCTTCTCTCTCTCTGTAATGTTTAAAAACATGAATAACATCTCCTACCATCCCTCCCTTTCTCTCTCCCTCTCTCTCCCTCTCTCTCCCTCTCTCTCTCCCTCCCTCTCCCTCCCTCTCCCTCCCTCCTCTCCCTCCCCCTCTCCCCTCCCTCCCCCCTCTGTCTCCCTTTCTCTCTCTCTCTCTCTGCCCCCCTTCTCTCTCTCTGTAATGTTTAAAAACATGAATAACATCTCCTACCATCCATCCCTCTCTCTCTCTCTCTCTCTCTCTCTCTCTCTCTCTCTCTCTCTCTCTCTCTCTCTCTCTCTCTCTCCCTCCCTCTCTCCCTCTCTCTCTCTCTCTCCCTCTCCCCCTCTCTCTCTCTCTCTCTCTCTCTCTCTCTCTCTCTCTCTCTCCCCCCCCCCCCCCCCCAAATGCCAAATGCTGAACATCTAGTAGCTGTGTCTATAGTTTAAAATGTACTCAGTTGATGCTAAATAATTTATTCCTTTCCAGTGCACACTGTATATTCTTGGAAGTATTGTAATATATGTTTAAAAACATGAAGTGTTAATTTCAGGCCATGGGTGTCCCACGATGAGATATAAGGCTCCAAGACTGTCGTCAGACCTACCGTACTATAATCGGGACAGAACTGTGAGGCAAGTCCATTTCTATTGTGTCTTAAACGTTTGTTTTGTTTAACGACACCACTAGAGCACATTGATTCATTAATCATTGGCTATTGGATGTCATACATTTGGTGATTCATAACCCGCTACATTTTTCTATTAGTAGCAAGGGATCTGTTATACGCACTTTCCCATAGACAGAAAAGCACATACCACGGTCTTTGACCAGTTGTGGTGCACTTGTTGGAATGAAAAAAACTCAATCAGTCGAATATATCCACCGAGGTGATTTGATCCTGTGATGTAAGCTAACCTCTGGTGAGCACTTAACCGACTCAGCTAAATTCCGCCTCTATTGTGTCTTGTTGATGTCAATATAGATTTGTATTCATTATATTTGTGCTGATGATAGTGCATGAAAGAAAGAAAACTGAGTGGGAGAAGAAGGAAAGATAAAAAGTCTCTAGTTGCTACTAATGGAAATAAATAGCACGTTTCCTCTTTTACGACTATCAATGGTTGACATCCAATAGCCGATGATTTATAAATCAATTTGAATGTGCTCTAGTGGTATAGTGCAATTTTTAAATATATATAACAATGTTCTGCTATAGTGGCACATGACCGGTTTCATACCTTTCAAATTATCTGGGCTGAAACGAGGCTCCATATTTTTCACGGTAAAAACAATGTAGATCTGTGCGAAGTGATCAATCTTGCCGTTTTCAGAGGCTTGAGACAATACCTTTAAAAATAAGTTGAATGCAAGCGACTGCATGATGTCCAGCTGCAATTTGTTTTACATTCTTATTTTAGCTCCTTGTTTTGGACGTCTCCCGAGTTGCTCAGAAAAGGTTCATGTCTTTCCGAAATTCACCGTGGAACCAAAGAAGGGGACGTCTATTCGTATGTAAATCAAATTGTAGTTTTACTTAGTAATAATAATAATAATAAAAATGAATGAATGAATGTATGTTTAATGACACCCCAGCATAATAATAATAAATTTAAAATTTGTTTTCACACCCACAATAAACTGACTTTAAGACGTTATATACGCTTCTTATACACCCATTGGTGAGAACATCATTCGTTATTTTTTAAAGACATACCACTGGCTGCTCCTTGGTGATGACCAGGTCATCAATGCCATACCATCCAATGAAAAAAAAACCAGTCGAATCGATCACTGTGACTGTGACATACAAGTTAACTATAAGCGCAAAGGCTGTAAAAAGGTTTTTGTTGGAAAAGGCATTTAAATTTATTTCTTTAGCATATGTAAGAAATAGAATACAACAATTGTTTGAAAACATCAAACTCGCTTTCGCTTGTTACATACATTTTAAAACAACTCGTGAGATAAATGGTGTCTGACGTCCTCTCGTGTGGTATTCTTAATGTATCTGCTACAAAATGGGGGATGGTGTGTGGGGCAGCGGTAAGAGTTCTGTTTTGGGGTGGGATCTCAATCGTAGGATTTGGGTACCTCCCTCATTTGGCCAAGCCGCCAGTACCCTATCAAGAGGAGTAGCCTTTGTGATGTCAATATGTGTTTGCGTCTCTGTCTCTCTCACTCTGTGTTCTTCTCAGTCGTCTCTGTCTCTATCATGGGGTGACTTTAAACATTCACTCATTCCAAGTATTGTAATCCATGTAATTCTGATTTTAGAACATCAGATGACATGTGAGTCTGCCTTTAAATGAAATAAAATAAACCCACTATATTTTTCCATTAGTAGCAAGGGATGCTTTATATATGCACAATTCCACAGACAGGATAGTATACATACCACAGTTTTTGCTATACCAGTCGTGGTGCATTGGCTGGGACGAGAAATATCCCAATTATGAGCCCTCCGACAGGGATCTCCGACTGCCCACACATCGAACGAATGCTTCACCAGTGGGTTATACGTTCCACCCCACTCTCTGGATTTGATGTTTAGTGTTGATGTTTCATGATGAGTGGTACATATATGTCTCTATGTTCCAGATTTGGAATCATTTTGTCCGAGGTCATCACACACGAGAAACCGTTTGCCTTTGAACGCAGTGTAGTGAAAGATTCTGACATTATTAATTTGGTGATGAATCTGAACTTCCCGCAGAACAAAAATGCAATAACGGTACCTATCTGTACACATTTATTTCAGTCACTTAATATATACATTGGCAAGATATGACTATCAAGCTTTTATTATCTTTGTTTCTAGACTCCGATAATCACCATTATTCCCCACTATTCCTCAAAGGCTATGTAGTTTTTTTATTCTCAATTTTGGAGTAACAAATTCCAAATCTGAATGTAAATAATTCAATTTTTTTATTATTATATATAGATATATTTTGAAAAAAATACGTACAACACTTGACAAACACCTCTTCTCCTACCCATAATGTTTTTTTAATGCAAAATAGATATACAGTCATCTCCACTTATTTGCACATCGGTTTATAGCATAATTCGGTTAATCGACTATTTTCACCCAACACGGAACCATTTGCCCGTATAACCTACAAAACTGTTTTAATTGCACAGAAGGCTATATATTGTTATTTGCACTACGTTTTGTTTTTTTTGCTAAATTAACTCACAAATTGAGAAAGTCTATCAAACTTTGGCAAAAAAAACTCAAATAAATCACCGATTAATCTGTTTTGTGAGCTCAGTGTGGCAAGCCGACTGTAATCTGTTTACAGAGTCGACGTGTGACATGCAAAACATGGTGTGCACGTTACTACTGGTGAATCACAAAACTACAAGATTTAAGAATGACATAAATAAAACCTAGACCTAATGGTTTGCAATATATTAATAATCAGAGGCCCTCAATAACAGGTAACTCTCCGACTATTATTTTTAGAAGTACCGCCTAATGCGCATGCGCATTTTTGACGTGTTCAGGGCAATCATCTGTGTCAATTACGTTATGAAATTGTTAGTAAAAGAGATCAATCGTCCTAGGCGGTTATGTTTTTTAACATTAGTCAAAGTACTTATTCATTAGAGAGTTCAATCTTTTAAACGCAAAAGAAACGATTTATTTGCTTCCCATGTAGCGGAAAAGAAAAGACTGGTGGGGGAGGTCTCAAAAAATAACAAAGACCGTTATTTATGGATCGTCCATGTTTCTTCTATTGTTAGACACCAATCAGTTTTTAGGTCAGTCAATTGTGTTATACGGTCCATCAAACTGCTACTTAACACTAGCCGAGCTTAACTTTAATGCTTAACATTAGCAAAATCATTATTTGGGGATCACAAATAATGCCAAAGCTTGCCATATCTGGAGAAAGAACACCATACCAGCAAATTCATACAAGTTCACGTAATTCTATGGTAAGGCACATTCGTCCAAACAGCCCGGTAATTCCGGAAACTGACGTCATTTTGTAAACACGTGCACCGATGAAACGTGAACTTTTTGATGGTTCTGTTGTTTCAAGTTTATTACTACATGACTTTGACAAGATGGTCAGTGTTTTTTATTTAATGCCAAAGTTTGTGTTTTTAGAAAACGACGCCCAGTGACGGACGTTGTTGGGTTGGATTTTTTTTTAAATGATTTCTGGTCTGGCAGATTAAAACAAAACGTCATGCTAATTATATATATATCGATCGATATATTTTTTTACATTTATATATATCCAACTGCATGTGACATGTGTTAACTGTAATAGTTCCGGTATGAAGTACCGCATTATGCTAGACTGTCTCCCATGCCACTTTGTAGTTGGATGGCTGTTACAAAGTGAAAGTCGGTACTCTATCGGTTAATCGACTAACCCGGTTAATTGCACAAAATCGAGCAGCACCGAGGGTATGCAAATAAGCGGGTTTGACTGTAATATATATTTTTTTAAATAAAACATTTTATGCAGACCTCACTGTTTTAAGAGAAGCCAGTTGTTACACTGTTTGTGAATCTAACTCCACATTGTTCCCCAGAGACTGGTTTATGGACAGTAATTTTTATCTTCCCCTTTAAATGTTTCTGCCAAATGGTATAAATTTGGGGTAAAATTATGTACCCTAAAATCTTGGAAATTAATGGATACATTTTTATAATATTTAGAATGATTGTAGTAAGAGAACTGCTGTTTAACATTAGTCAAAGTACATGGAATGCAGAGTCCAATTTCAAACGATTTCATGTCCGTGAGAACCTAATAGAGGCATTTATTATCTGTTTTGTTTTTATTACATACCCTCAAATTATTAACGTGAATTTATATGGTATTAATACAGTAATGACTTGCCAAAATCTAACTGTAGAGAGCAATTAATCAATCCCCTCAAAAAAGGTTTCACGTCGAGGTCTGCTTATACTGATGGAAAGAAATAAGGGAACACATCGAATTATAGACCAAATTTAATTCACAACTAGCGTAGTAATGTCTGTATTTCATACCAAGTTGTAATGTGGGATTGAATGTCTGTAGTGTTGAATGTGTTGCCTATATGTTCCCTGTCAACTTCTGACAATATGAATAGATTTTTGATGCAGTCATTATTTCTTGTTGCTATCTGTGTGATTCTTTATTTCTTTCCATCAGTATATATATTTATTTATGAATTAGGTTTTTAAAAATCCTTTTTTCGTGTAACAAAATGTAGCCAGTATCTTAGAATGATGTTATGTGTGTTATAATGATGATGTCTTGCAAAAGCCTTGTTAGATACACTCTGCAAACCAAAACCAAAATAATAATGTCATTAATGTTCTTGTTGGATTGTAAGATCTAACTGCTAACATATAATTTGTTAATGTAGAGTGTTTTTATTGGTCCTCTAATGTCCCAGTCCGTCCGTCTGTCTGTTATATAATTTTCTGGGTGTTTTTTTCACAATGCCTCGCGATACAGAATTTGACATTCATGAGTATTTACCCATTTTTGACAGTTATGGCCCTTGAACAAAACATTTTTACCCATATTTTTTTCCCGCAGTGCCTTAAGATACCGAGCTGAAATTTTTATCAAATATTATTAGAGATCAAGTTTGACTTTCATGATGATTTAATCATTATTAGAGATCAAGTTTGACTTTCATGATGATTTAATCATTTTTCACAGAGTTATGGCCCTTCAATACAGGAGATACAAAAAATGTGTTGGGCCTGGTAGGGGACATGTATAGGTTTAGCAGTACTCTTAGTATACTTGATATTTTCATGTACCTTTAACAGGTATTGCGTGGTCTCGATGTAGATGTAACAGATGTTTTCCGACCGTCGATTGACAAGACAAGCATGCCGGAGAGGATACAGCCAAGGATGATGAGCGTAAGTAAATTGGGTTATGTGTGCATTTAATAATATGTTGTTCGTATTTTAATTAAAAAATTCAGTCTTCTCCTGATGATGTTAATAGTATATATATATAGTTTTTATATATATATATATATATATATATATCTCACTGCATGCCCCCTTTCTTTTCTCTCCTTTTTATTCCCTCTCATTTCTTCCTGATGTTTCAATGAATGATAGGCAGATGATGATAGATGAGAAAGATGAATGAAAGTCAATAGTATATAAATGAAATGTAGAAAAAATGCATTGGTTGAGACAGAGAGACAGAGACCTTGTTTTACTCAATAAACAAATAAAAGATTCATTGATGCTATTTGAGAAATGTTACGGCTTTCTTTAGAAAACTTGTGTTTCAGAATTATCACTTAGCTGATCAATAGTGGTATCGTTTAACAACACAAACTTTATTTGAAATGTGGGCTGTTCAACAATTTCATAGTGCACAGGGTGCACATGGGGTTATTGATCAATTACTGACCATCCAGTGGCGTAGGAAGGTGCCAAACAGTGGGGTCTATTTACACTTTTACACTATTATAAAGCAAATATTAAGCAAAATATCTTGCCCCCCTCCACTTCCTACGCCAGTGCCATCAGTGAGGGTAATATCAGGTTTTAAGGACCAAAGAAATTGATACTGAAGGAGGCCAATAGCCGAGGTCAGTATCATTTCTCATGCGTGTATGTGTGGGGTGGGGGAGGGTCATAAAACCTGATATTACCTCATGTACATGTATATATTCTACATGACTTCTGATTGGCTAATGTCAAGTCAAGTTTAATTGGTTGATGTTCAATGCAGTCAAGTGTTATTCCGTTTGAGATCATATTGCACTGCTCAGTGGTTTTCTGAACCCATACATAATATTATTACCCCGTGCAAAGGGTAAACCCCCATTTAATGACATTTTTTTTACTTTCCACACCAAACAGTCGTGATTTTTAAAAATGTGCTGAGGTGTCGTTAAACCAATATTTCTTTACCCACCAAACGGTTGTGATTTAAAATGTGCTGAAGTGTCGTTAAACCAATATTTCTTTCAATACCAAAGAGTCGTGATTTTAAAATGTGCTCAGGTATCGTTCAACCAATATTTCTTTCCATACCAAACAGTCGCGATTTTAAAATGTGCTGAGGTGTTGTTAACCCAATATTTCTTTACCCACCAAACGGCCGTATGGCTTAAAATGTGCTGACGTGTTAAATATTCCTTTCCTTTGCTGATTGATGTGTTTTAACTGTGTCCTGCACGTACAGCTGCTGGAGAATGCTTGGAACCAGGACCCGAAGAAGCGACCGACCTTCAAGAATCTCCTGAGAGAGCTCAACTTGATGCACCCCGTCAAAGGAGGATTCGTCGACAACCTCGTCAACATGGCAAGTGGTTCTTTGGTGGAAACAATATTTATTTGTCAAAACAAAATGGGATTGGTCAACAGGCTTAGCCTATATTAAGACCTTTCCCTATATTTTACAAGAGGTTACATACTAAGATACAACAGATCTATACATAGACTGGAGATACGTGGGAGGGTATAGTGAGTAGAAACAGTGGCATAGCATGGGCGGGACCACCTGGGTGGTTGCCCCGGACACAAAATTCTGGACTGATGGAAGGGACTCGGGGAGTGCTAACGGTCCACTGGTTAGGGGACGCAATATTTGCCTTGCCCCAGGCGCTGGCAACCCACGCTATGCCAGGCGCTGGCAACCCACATTACGCCACTGAGTAGAAAACTGCATAACTTTTGAAGTGATTCTTTATCAGTATGCTGTCACAGCTATAGTCCTTCCTAGCCTCCATTTAAAGGGTTGGGCTTTTTTAATAATTTCAGTTTGTTTTCAAGTAAAATTGTTTTGTGTTCAGTTTAAAATGACACTGTAATAGGCTGTACCATAGTAAGAAAATGACGCTGCAGCATTATAGCTGCTATTTTGGTTTTCTTTAACTTGTGTAGTCTTACAATATGAGAACTCTATTTGATTAATTTCACTACAGAGTGAGATTTCATATTTATTTAACTGTTGTTCGTTCAGTTTCAGAATTACTCGACCGAGTTGGAGACATTGGTGGTGGACAAGACTCGAGACCTGATCGCCAAGAGGCCTCTATTTATTTAACTGTTGTTAGTTCAGCTTCAGAATTATTCGACTGAGATGGAGACTTTGGTGACGGACAAGACTCGAGACCTGGTCGCCAAGAAGCCTCTATTTATTTAACTGTTGTTAGTTCAGCTTCAGAATTACTCGACCGAGTTGGAGACGTTGGTGGCGGACAAGACTCGAGACCTGATCGCCGAGAAGCCTCTATTTCTTTATTTAACTGTTGTTAGTTCAGCTTCAGAATTACTCGATTGAGCTGGAGACATTGGTGGCTGACAAGACTCGAGACCTGGTCGCCAAAAAGCCTCTATTTATTTATTTAACTGTTTCAGCTTCAGAATTACTCGACTGAGCTGGAGACGTTGGTGACGGACATGACTCGAGACCTGATTGCCGAGAAGCCTCTGTTTATTTATTTAACTGTTGTTAGTTCAGCTTCAGAATTACTCGACTGAGCTGGAGACGTTGGTGGCAGACAAGACTCGAGACCTGGTCGCCGAAAAGCCTCTATTTATTTAACTGTTGTTAGTTCAGCTTCAGAATTACTTGACAGAGCTGGAAACGTTGGTGGTGGACAAGACTCGAGACCTGGTCACCGAGAAACCTCTATTTATTTTACTGTTGTTAGTTCAGCTTCAGAATTACTCGACCGAGCTGAGACATTTGTGGTGGACAAGACTCGAGACCTGGTCGCCGAGAAGCCTCTATTTATTTATTTAACTGTTGTTAGTTCAGCTTCGGAATTACTCGACCGAGCTGGAGACATTGGTGGCGGACAGGACTCGAGACCTGGTCGCCAAGAAGCCTCTATTTATTTAACTGTTGTTAGTTCAGCTTCAGAATTACTCGACCGAGTTGGAGACGTTGGTGGTGGACAAGACTCGAGACCTGGTCGCCAAGAAGCCTCTATTTATTTAACTGTTGTTAGTTAAGCTTCAGAATTATTTGACTGAGTTGGAGACGTTGGTGACGGACAAGACTCGAGACCTGGTCGCCAAGAAGCCTCTATTTATTTAACTGTTGTTAGTTCAGCTTCAGAATTACACGACTGAGCTGGGGACGGTGGCGGACAAGACTCGAGACCTGGTCGCCAAAAAGCATCTATTTATTTATTTAACTGTTGTTGTTTCAGCTTCAGAATTACTCGACTGAGCTGGAGACGTTGGTGACGGACATGACTCGATATCTGATCGCCGAGAAGCCTCTATTTATTTAACTGTTGTTAATTTAGCTTCAGAATTACTCGACTGAGCTGGAGACGTTGGTGGCGGACAAGACTCGAGACCTGGTCGCCGAGAAGCCTCTATTTATTTAACTGTTGTTGTTTCAGCTTCAGAATTACTCGACTGAGCTGGAGACATTGGTGACGGACATGACTCGAGACCTGATCGCCGAGAAGCCTCTATTTATTTATTTAACTGTTGTTCGTTCAGCTTCAGAATTACTTGATGGAGTTGGAGACGTTGGTGGCGGACAAGACTCGAGACCTGGTCACCAAGAAGCCTCTATTTATTTATTTAACTGTTTCAGCTTCAGAATTACTCGACTGAGCTGGAGACGTTGGTGACGGACATGACTCGAGACCTGATTGCCGAGAAGCCTCTGTTTATTTATTTAACTGTTGTTAGTTCAGCTTCAGAATTACTCGACTGAGCTGGAGACGTTGGTGGCAGACAAGACTCGAGACCTGGTCGCCGAAAAGCCTCTATTTATTTAACTGTTGTTAGTTCAGCTTCAGAATTACTTGACAGAGCTGGAAACGTTGGTGGTGGACAAGACTCGAGACCTGGTCACCGAGAAACCTCTATTTATTTTACTGTTGTTAGTTCAGCTTCAGAATTACTCGACCGAGCTGAGACATTTGTGGTGGACAAGACTCGAGACCTGGTCGCCGAGAAGCCTCTATTTATTTATTTAACTGTTGTTAGTTCAGCTTCGGAATTACTCGACCGAGCTGGAGACATTGGTGGCGGACAGGACTCGAGACCTGGTCGCCAAGAAGCCTCTATTTATTTAACTGTTGTTAGTTCAGCTTCAGAATTACTCGACCGAGTTGGAGACGTTGGTGGTGGACAAGACTCGAGACCTGGTCGCCAAGAAGCCTCTATTTATTTAACTGTTGTTAGTTAAGCTTCAGAATTATTTGACTGAGTTGGAGACGTTGGTGACGGACAAGACTCGAGACCTGGTCGCCAAGAAGCCTCTATTTATTTAACTGTTGTTAGTTCAGCTTCAGAATTACACGACTGAGCTGGGGACGGTGGCGGACAAGACTCGAGACCTGGTCGCCAAAAAGCATCTATTTATTTATTTAACTGTTGTTGTTTCAGCTTCAGAATTACTCGACTGAGCTGGAGACGTTGGTGACGGACATGACTCGATATCTGATCGCCGAGAAGCCTCTATTTATTTAACTGTTGTTAATTTAGCTTCAGAATTACTCGACTGAGCTGGAGACGTTGGTGGCGGACAAGACTCGAGACCTGGTCGCCGAGAAGCCTCTATTTATTTAACTGTTGTTGTTTCAGCTTCAGAATTACTCGACTGAGCTGGAGACATTGGTGACGGACATGACTCGAGACCTGATCGCCGAGAAGCCTCTATTTATTTATTTAACTGTTGTTCGTTCAGCTTCAGAATTACTTGATGGAGTTGGAGACGTTGGTGGCGGACAAGACTCGAGACCTGGTCACCAAGAAGCCTCTATTTATTTATTTAACTGTTTCAGCTTCAGAATTACTCGACTGAGCTGGAGACGTTGGTGACGGACATGACTCGAGACCTGATTGCCGAGAAGCCTCTGTTTATTTATTTAACTGTTGTTAGTTCAGCTTCAGAATTACTCGACTGAGCTGGAGACGTTGGTGGCAGACAAGACTCGAGACCTGGTCGCCGAAAAGCCTCTATTTATTTAACTGTTGTTAGTTCAGCTTCAGAATTACTTGACAGAGCTGGAAACGTTGGTGGTGGACAAGACTCGAGACCTGGTCACCGAGAAACCTCTATTTATTTTACTGTTGTTAGTTCAGCTTCAGAATTACTCGACCGAGCTGAGACATTTGTGGTGGACAAGACTCGAGACCTGGTCGCCGAGAAGCCTCTATTTATTTATTTAACTGTTGTTAGTTCAGCTTCGGAATTACTCGACCGAGCTGGAGACATTGGTGGCGGACAGGACTCGAGACCTGGTCGCCAAGAAGCCTCTATTTATTTAACTGTTGTTAGTTCAGCTTCAGAATTACTCGACCGAGTTGGAGACGTTGGTGGTGGACAAGACTCGAGACCTGGTCGCCAAGAAGCCTCTATTTATTTAACTGTTGTTAGTTAAGCTTCAGAATTATTTGACTGAGTTGGAGACGTTGGTGACGGACAAGACTCGAGACCTGGTCGCCAAGAAGCCTCTATTTATTTAACTGTTGTTAGTTCAGCTTCAGAATTACTCGACCGAGTTGGAGACGTTGGTGGCGGACAAGACTCGAGACCTGGTCGCCAAAAAGCATCTATTTATTTATTTAACTGTTGTTGTTTCAGCTTCAGAATTACTCGACTGAGCTGGAGACGTTGGTGACGGACATGACTCGATATCTGATCGCCGAGAAGCCTCTATTTATTTAACTGTTGTTAATTTAGCTTCAGAATTACTCGACTGAGCTGGAGACGTTGGTGGCGGACAAGACTCGAGACCTGGTCGCCGAGAAGCCTCTATTTATTTAACTGTTGTTGTTTCAGCTTCAGAATTACTCGACTGAGCTGGAGACATTGGTGACGGACATGACTCGAGACCTGATCGCCGAGAAGCCTCTATTTATTTATTTAACTGTTGTTCGTTCAGCTTCAGAATTACTTGATGGAGTTGGAGACGTTGGTGGCGGACAAGACTCGAGACCTGGTCACCAAGAAGCCTCTATTTATTTAACTGTTGTTAGTTCAGCTTCAGAATTACTCGACCGAGTTGGAGACGTTGGTGGTGGACAAGACTCGAGACCTGGTCGCCAAGAAGCCTCTATTTATTTAACTGTTGTTAGTTCAGCTTCAGAATTATTTGACTGAGTTGGAGACGTTGGTGACGGACAAGACTCGAGACCTGGTCGAGACCTGGTCGCCAAGAAGCCTCTATTTATTTACCTGTTGTTAGTTCAGCTTCAGAATTACTCAACCGAGTTGGGAGACGTTGGTGGCGGACAAGACTCTAGACCTGGTCGCCAAGAAGCCTCTATTTATTTAACTGTTGTTAGTTCAGCTTCAGAATTACTTGACAGAGCTGGAAATGTTGGTGGTGGACAAGACTCGAGACCTGGTCGCCGAGAAGCCTCTATTTATTTATTTAACTGTTGTTAATTCAGCTTCAGAATTACTCGACCGAGCTGGAGACATTGGTGGCAGAAAAGACTCGAGACCTGATCGCCGAGAAGCTGAAAACAGAGGAACTCGTTAGCCAGCTGCTGCCCGAGAAAGTGGCCAAGGAACTGCATGGCGGTGGGCGAGTCGATCCAGAGTCGTTCGATTGCGTAACCATCTTTTTCAGGTTTGTAATTATAGTTTCTGAGTCCTTTTGTAGACGGGAGGGGTGTTTGACACGAGTTGAGTGCAAGAAATATTTTCTAGTTCAGTCATACTTACAATTTTAGTATAATTATTTAAAATTCACTGCATTTTATTTTTGTACCATGACCCTGTCATGACCCTGGCTCAGAGCTGTTATGTATTACCTCACTAGAAGGAATGCATGCAGAGTTACATATTTACATGACATCACGTACTACCTTTGATTGTTTTGTTTTTTCCAAACATTCCTCTTTTTCTTTTTTTCTTCAATGCATGTTTTGTTGTTTATTAGTCCCCCACCAGTCGAACTGGAGGGGACTATAGGTGTCACTGCCATCCTTCTGTCTGTCCATCTGTTTGTCTGTATGTCTGTATGTCCCACATACAGGTTCCAGACTTCTTTTTCACAATACCTCAAGATATTGAGCTGAAATGTTTGTATATACACGTAGCTTTATTATTACTATTACAGATCAAGTTTGACATTCATAGCAATTTACCCATTTTTTTACAGAGTTATGGCCCTTGCACTTAGGAGAAACAAACTTTTGTTGGGTCCGGTGTGGGTCATAGAAAACACTAAACGAAAGCGAGTGATGTACGATTAAAAACACACAAGTTGTAATGTAAGCGGTCTTACACAGGAACAGAAAAAGAGAGCACATAATGACTTCCAAAATAACTAAACAACACATGAAAATGCACAGATTAAAGAAATTTCCAGTGCAGCACAACTGGTACATCAAAGGTCATGGTATGTGCTGTCCTGTGTATGGGATGGTGCATATAAAAGATCCCTTACTGTTAATCGAAAAGAGTAGCCCATGAAGTGGCAACAGTGGGTTTCGTCCCTCAATATCTGTGTGGTCTGATGCCATACAACTGTAAATAAAATGTGTTGAGTGTGTCATTAAATAAATCATTTCCTTCCTTCCAGATATGTCTGATGCCATATAACCATAAATATAAATTGTTGAGTGCGTCATTAAATAAAACATTTCCTTCCTTCCAGATTAAACATGGGGGGGGGGGGGTATCTCTTCCACTGCGATGTAATAAATGTATTGCACAATGTGAAGAGATGATAAATATCAAATGGGTATCTCTTCCACTGCGGTGTAATAAATGTATTGCACAATGTGAAGAGATGATAAATATCAAATGGGTATCTCATCCACTGCGGTGTAATAAATGTATTCCCCAATGTGAAGAGATGATAAATATCAAATGGGTTTCTCTTCCACTGCGGTGTAATAAATGTATTCCCCAATGTGAAGAGATGATAAGTATCAAATGGGTGTCTCTTCCACTGCGGTGTAATAAATGTATTCCCCAATGTGAAGAGATGATAAATATCAAATGGGTGTCTCTTCCACTGCGGTGTAATAAATGTATTGCACAATGTGAAGAGATGATAAATATAAAATGGGTGTCTCTTCCACTGCGGTGTAATAAATGTATTGCACAATGTGAAGAGATGATAAATATAAAATGGGTGTCTCTTCCACTGCGGTGTAATAAATGTATTGCTTTAGCAGTACTCTAAGAATGCTTGATACGTACTATGACAGATCAAGTTTCACTTTCACGGTGATTTACTCAGTACTCTAAGGATGCTTGATACGTACTATATGACAGATCAAGTTTCACTTTCACGGTGATTTACTCAGTACTCTAAGGATGCTTGATACGTACTATGACAGATCAAGTTTCACTTTCACGGTGATTTACTCAGTACTCTAAGGATGCTTGATACGTACTATATGACAGATCAAGTTTCACTTTCACAGTGATTTACTCATTTTTCACAGTTATGGCCCTTGACCTTAGGAGATGGAAAAAAACAATTTCCCTGTAAGGAACATGTATTGCTTTAGCAGGCCAGTGCACCACGACTGGTATATCAAAGTCCATGGTATGTGCTATCCTGTCTGTTTGGATGATGCATATAAAATATCCCTTGCTACTTATGGAAAAATGTAGCGAGTTTCCTCTCTAAGACTTAATGTCGAAATGACCAACTGTTTGACATCCGATAGCCAATGATTAATGTGCTGTAGTGGTGTTGTTAAACAAAACAAACGAACTGCTTTAGCAGTACTCTAAGAATTCTTGTTCACAGAGTTATGGCCCTTGAATGTGTGAGAGAAGAAAATTTGCTTTAGAGGGTACTCTCAGAATGCTTGTTATATACTGTTACTGATCATGTTTGACTTTCATGGTGATTTACCCTTTTTTCACAAAGTTATGGCCCTTGAACTTAGGAGATACGAAAAATTGTGTTGGCTCTGGTGGGGACATTGTATTGGTTTAGCAGTGCTGTCAGAATGCTTTGTTTCACACCTAGTTGCCGATGTGTGTTTTTGTGCGGGGGTGTCGTTACACATTGATTCCATCCTGTTCTCCGAATCCTTGTTTTGCAGTGACATCGTCGGCTTCACGACTATCGCCCAGTACAGCACCCCACTACAAGTGGTGGCCCTGCTCAACGACCTCTACTCCATGTTCGACAGGATCCTCGACCGATACAACGTCTATAAAGTGGAAACAATCGGTGATGCTTGTACGCGACAATCTGTACCCATAACCATTAACCTCCATGTGTGTGTGTGTGTGTGTGTGTGTGTGTATGTGTACATGTGTGCACGCACAGGTATGGAAAACAATCAACATTTATGTACACACGGACTTGCGTCTTCAAACATTAATACATACACCGAAAAATGTACAAATGGAAACGGACATGTAGCTTAAATGAAGACATTTAATTCCGCGAAATGTTTTCTTTCAGACATGGTGGTCGGTGGCATACCAGTACGCAGTGGAAACCAGCATGCGGGAGAAATCGCCACCATGTCGCTAGACCTGGTCGCATCCATTGTGGGATTCAAGATCAGACATATGCCCAACAAAGTCCTTCACCTTAGAGTGGGAATTCATTCTGGTAAAAAAATAACATACAACATAATTTAAAATGTATTTTATTATTCAGGAAACATTTTGTACAGTATCACATTGCAATTTGCTACACAAGTTTCAGAGATTGCTACACAATTTTAAAATCAGTTTTTAATTAACTAGAAATTTTGCTAAGTAAGATTTTAACAACAAAGAGTTCGCTGCTATTTAATCACAATTTGAACATGCTGCAGAACATTTGATTTGGCAGTTCACCTTAGAGTGGGAATACATTCCGGT
The DNA here is from genome assembly GCF_016097555.1 of Gigantopelta aegis. NCBI lineage: Eukaryota > Metazoa > Mollusca > Gastropoda > Neomphalida > Peltospiridae > Gigantopelta > Gigantopelta aegis. The sequence goes on along the minus strand of NC_054713.1, from coordinate 42,689,792 downwards.
AAAAAACAAACACAACATAATTTAAAATGTATTTTATTATAAAGGAAACATTTTGTTCAGTATCGCATCGCAATTCCCTCCATTTGATCCAGAAGCAGCAGTAATGGTTTACATGTATATACATGTATGTGTGTGTTTTCCCCCACTTTCTGGCACCTTCCTAATGTGCTCTAGTGGTGTAATTAAACAAAACAGACTAACTGAAGATTATGTGTCACAATGACCAAATAGCATGCATGTGTGGTTAATAAAGCAATGTGCTGTAGTGGGGTCGTTAAACAACAAACTTTAACTTAATACAACATGCGAGAATTAACAAATGCTTGACATCCAATAGCCAATGACCAGAAAAGCAATGTGCTCTAGTGGTATCATTAAACAAACTTTAACTGCAGCTTATGTATATCAGAATTGCCAAATGGTTGACATCCAATAGCCAATGTGCTCTCGAGTTTTTGTTCAACAAAACAAAACCTTTCTCTTTTAACAATGTGCTGGGGTGTTGTTTACCATACATTCCTTTCTTTTGCGTGTAAGGACCTGTCGTGGCTGGTGTTGTGGGACGGAAGATGCCGCGGTATTGTCTGACCGGTGACGCCGTGAACACAGCGTCACGTATGGAAAGCACTTCCAAAGGTGAGTGCAGAGATTATTATACATTATACAAGCTTGTGTGTCCTACTGATTTTATGAAACGAGTGTCAGGATTTTTGTATTGCCCGAGCGAGAGCAAGGTTAATACATGAATTCTGACACGAGTTTCGTAAAATCAGTACGATTCACACGTGAGTGTAATAATTTCTTTATTATCCATATTATTACTGTTGTTTTCTTTATGAACAACAAGATCCAACTCAAAATGTTTCAGCCACAACTATGCCTAGGAAAGACTAAGCATATATATAAAAATCCATCATATGTGGCCATGAGGTGATGAAAGTTTCTGGCTGTCCCCCCCCCCCCCCCCCCCCCAACCAGTGCCCCACTACTGGTATATCAGAGGATGTGGTATGTGCTGTCCTGTGTGGGTAAGTGCATATAAAAGATCCCTTAATGCTAATATAAGTGGGAATATGTAGCGGGTTTCCTCTGTTGACTGTCACAATTATCCAATGTTTGACTTGCAATATCCGATTAATAATAAATTAATTAATGTGCTCTTGTTACAGTAGTGGTGGTACTAAACAAAATAAACTTCGTTTTCTTTCTGTTTTTTAAAGCCACTTAACTATATACTTGAGTTAATGTTGTTGTTTTTTCTTTTAAAGCATTGAAAATTCACATTAGCGAAGCCACTGCCAAGATCCTCAGTCAACTTCAGGGCTACTACATCAAATGTCGCGGTGAGACAGAAATTAAGGTAATACAGGATTTTTAACAATAGAAAGTTAATGAATCTGGGGGGGGGGGGGGGGGGGGGGGGGGGGGGGGGGGGGTAGGTAGGGGTGTGAGGAATGAATCTGACACTGAATTTCATGTGAAAGGGAATTTTAAAAATATAGTAGCTTGACCCATATTCATTTATGCATTCATTCATTCATCCATTTATTCATTCATTGGTAGAGGGCTCATCTGAGGTGCATGGGTTGTTGGATCGAATCCCCTTGATAGACCTTTTGGATTTTTCCCAATCCTAACCATCAAAGGCCATATGGTATGTACTGTCTTGTCCATGAAAGTGCATATAAACAATAACCTTGCTACTAATGGCAAAACGTAGCGAGTTGCCTCTGAAGACTATATATCAGAATTACCAAATGTTGACATCCAATAGCCGATGATTAATTAATCAATGTGCTTAGTAGTGAAAGAAATGCATTATTATTCAATCATATATTCTGCAATGTTAAAGTTATGTAAACTGAAATAAACTTGAATAATGGGAAGTACCCCCAACAGTAAGTCATTAATAAAAGACAACATATAAAAATTATTTTCTGTGCTTGACCTAGCAAGATTTGTCGTTTCAACAGTGCCAATATCTGTTGTCAGTTCCGCACAGTGCACATGTTAAAGACTAAACAGCTGTAGGTTAAAATGTGCTGGCATCTTGTTAAATAAATATTCCTTTCATTCATTCATTCACTCATTCATTCACTATTATTCTTTCACTCACTCACTCACTTATTTATTCACTCATTCATTTATTCACTCTTATTCACTCACTTATTCACTCATGTATTCATTCATTCATTCACTCTTATTCATTCACTCATGACCGGCCTCGGTGGAGTCGTGGCAGGCCATCGGTCTACAGGCTGGTAGGTACTGGGTTCGGATCCCAGTCGAGGCATGGAATTTTTAACCCAGATACCGACTCCAAACCCTGAGTGAGTGCTCCGCAAGGCTCAATGGGTAGGTGTAAACCACTTGCACCGACCAGTGATCCATAACTGGTTCAACAAAGGCCATGGTTTGTGCTATCCTGCCTGTGGAATGCGCAAATAAAAGATCCCTTGCTGCCTGTCGTAAAAAGAGTAGCCTGTGTGGCGACAGCGGGTTTCCTCTAAAAAAAATCTGTGTGGTCCTTAACCATATGTCTGATGCCATATAACCGTAAATAAAATGTGTTGAGTGCGTCGTTAAATAAAACACTTCTTTCTTTCTTTCATTCACTCACTTATTCACTCACATATTTATTCAACACACTCACTTATTCATTCATTCACTTGCTCACTTACACATTCACATACCGGGTATTCATTTACAAAGATGGGTGAGACATAGCCCAATGGTACAGTGCTCGCTCAATGTGCAGTCGGTGTGGGATCGATCCCCCGTCAGTGGGCCCATTGGACTATTTCTCGTGTTCCAGCCAGTGCACCACGACTGGTATATCGAAGGCTGTGGTATATACCCTGTCTTTGGGATGTTGCATATAAAAGATCCCTTGCTGCTAATTGAAAAGGGTTGCCCATGAAGTGACGACAGCGGGTTTCCTCTTTCAGTATATGTGTGGTCCTTAACCATGTGTCTGACGCCATATAACCGTAAATACAATGTGTTGAGTGCGTCATTAAATAAAACATTTCTTTCTTTCTTTCTTACAAAGATATTAAATTCTGGAAAGGACTAATTTGTCTTCACCAGGAAAGTTGAGTGATCACTCCCGCTTTCCTCCACCCTCGCCTGGAAAGTTTTAGGAGAGCGGCAAATTGAAACTTCATGTGAACGCTCACCAAGCTCTTAATTATTTCAGAAAAAGTGATCTTCGGCTTGCCTTGATTTTACACCGGTCCTTAAAATCCTTTTATTAATTCATTAATTAATTCATTCATTCATTTTGCTCTGGTTCTTAAAATCCTTTCATTCATTCATTCATTCATTCATTTTGCTCCAGTTCTTAAAATCCTTTCATTCATTCAATCACGTATAAAAAAAAATTAACTTCTGGTAAGGTGAGACCGTGTTTGTAAAAAATAATAAAAAAACCAACATGCTGATAGTCTTGTTCAACTTACAGTGCTAGCACAACCAATATGTTATACAAGCCGAGTCATAAACCACAACTGCAGATTTGTCTTTCCTTGCCGGATGTATATTAGTACATCTGCACATGGGTAGACTATCAACCTCATCTCGTCCGAAATGACAGAATCAAGGGAAGACGTCACAAGGGATGGGTGGAAGGCTACCTTCGTTGTGCTAGCACTGGGTAAGTACAAATAATAATGAAAATTGGAGAAAAAAAAAGTCTGATGTTATTCAGGTTTTTTAATGTGTTATGCAGTGTTAAATGTTATATGAATTAAAACAAACTTGAATAATTATTTTCCGTGCTTGTGCTAACAAAATTTGTTGTTATGTTTACGTCTTTGTTTTTCAGGGCAAGGGCAAGATGATTACCTACTGGCTTCTTGGCAAACGCGACTTCATGACACAACTGCCCTCATCAGGCGAACACGACGATTAGTGAAAGATTATACTCGAGTATTACAAAAAATGCAAATCACCACGGACCTCGCAGTTAGCATCAACATTCAGAAATTGCATTGATTAACATCAGCATTTGTATTGCCTGTGCAACTTCAGTCAGAGCTGCTAACAGACATTTAGAATACAAATGTGGAGGCAAATTGGCGTATTTTCGCCGAGTCAAACAACTTTTGCCTCAATGTTTGTGTTTTGCTAAGGCATTAATTTTTCTGATTGGCAGTAGCTGATGTCTGCGTACATGGTAGACTGTTTGTGTGAAACTGCATAGCTGACAATATTGGCACTTCCTGTTACAAGGGTCAGGAGAACCTGTAGCCCAGTGGTAAAGTACACACTTGATGCGCGGTCAGTCTAGGATCAATCCCAGTCGATGGACCCATTGGGTTATTTCTCATTCCAGCCAGTGCTCCACAACTGGTATATCAAAGGCCATGGTATGTACTATCCTGTCTGAGTTTGAGGCCGGTTTTCCAACTGATGTAACTTTATGTACCGTAATAAGGCAGTCTACATTGACATATTTGGGTTATTTATGTTAGGTTATATATTGCTGAAAAATTGGGAATGGGGTTGGATTATTTAGCTACGACACAAGACTTGTGAAATATCTTGATTTTGATTTTCAAGGAGTAACTTATCCCGTCAAGAATAGCACATACATTATACTTTGTACATAATCATTGTCAAGATTACACATGTTTATAAGCTCTTTAAGTTTTGAAGGCCGTTTGATTGAAACATATTTTATTTCTTTTTAAAGAACAAATGGATTAGGCTCAAGTTATACAACTTACTAGGCCTTCTCGAAAATACATACATGTTACAACAGAAATAAATATTGGAAGAGAGAAAAAAAGAATGAAGGAAACCGAGAAAAGACTCAATATAGTTCTGTGTGTTCGATAATTAGATAGCAGGTTTGCTAACAGAAAGCACAAAACACAAACATGGCATCATAATGATTACATAATGGCTACCAAAAAAAAAAAAAAAAAAAAAAAAATATTATTTACTAAGTTGTGTGTGTCCTCAGGTGTACTTAAAATAGTATTCCAAAATGTTCACCAATGTGTACTGTTACTCACATTTAGTGACATTTTTTTGGTACTGTATTAATAACTCCAATATGCTCAGTTTGATTTACAATATTATTCAAATACGCTCGGTCATACTGAATGTTCTTGTATTGTATTATTCAAATATACTCAGGTTGTGCTTATATTACAAAAACATGCTCACTGGCTTGTATTCACATGTACTATTACTCACATGCATAGTGACTCATTTTTCATATACTGTTGTTATACAGTTGTTTATACTGTACAGATGTTACTCAAACATGCTCAGTGACTTATATTTGCTTGTACTGTATTACTCAAACAGTTGTTTATACTGTACAGATGTTACTAAAACATGCTCAGTGATATGCATTTGCTTGTACTGTATTACTCACAGTTGTTTATACTGTACAGATGTTACTCAAACATGCTCAGTGATATGCATTTGCTTGTACTGTATTACTCAAACAGTTGTTTATACTGTACAGATGTTACTCGAACATACTTAGTGACTTGTATTTGCTTGTACTGTATTACTCAGCTTAGTGACATGTATTTGCTCGTACAGATGTTACTCAAACATGCTCTGTGACATGTATTTGCATTACTCAAACAGTTGTTTATACCCTACAGACATTACTCAAACATACTTAGTGACATGTATTTGCTTATACTGTATTACTCAAAACAGTGTTTACTTGCCTGGATATATATATATTTTTAAGCAGTTAGGAAACAGCTAATAAGTGTAATACGATATGTATATTTTACATGCAAGCAGGCATTGTAGTGTTAATTATGTTTCATGCATTGTAGGGTGGTTTTGTGAATAGAACTGTCATCCGACTGACAGGACTTGATTAAAGACACCAGTAACTGCTTTGATGTTCAGATGAGACAAATGGAATAAAGACAATGGTGCTATAAGTTTTGTTATTTATGCTTCTGATAGAATCAAACACAAACTTTACCTAGACACTGAGTAATTTAATACAAAATTATTCAATCAATATTCCTATAAATGTTCATTATATTGACAGAATGGGAATGTATGAGTTTTTTAAAAATACACCTACTAATAAAAACTGCCATTTGTTTCCATTTATGAATGATTGAAACTAGGAAGTAAGAAGACACCATTATTAGATGGGATATAAAAATCTGTAATGAAGATGGAGAAAATTAATTATCCTGCAAACAATGTTAGGCTATGTCCGACTCAACGAGTATTTCAGACTAGATTTTAAATAAACAGTCTTTAAATCATGTACAGTACAGTATATACAATGTACAAATAACATTTTGTCGGTCACGACAAAAGATACCTAACATATATTTTTAAATTAGAATTTAGAAACACTCTTTGAATGTGACAAAATGTAGGTACCGTCCTTATACAAGAGCTCGAGACATAGCCCAGTGATAAAGCACTCGCATGTTGCACGGTCGGTCTAGGATCAATCCCTGTCGGTGGAACCATTGGGCTATTTCTCATTCTAATGGAATCTTTTATATGTGCCATCCCACAAACAGGATAGCATATGCCAGTTGTGGTGCACTGGCAGGAATGAGAAATAGCCCAATGGATCCACTGACGTGGATCGATCCTAGACTGACAATGCACCAGGCGAGTGCATTACCACGGAGCTACATCCCATCCCCACATGAGATTACCACTGAGCTGCATCCCATCCCCCCGAGATTACCACTGAGCTACATCCCATCCCCACATGAGATTACCACTGAGCTGCATCCCATCCCCCCGAGATTACCACTGAGCTACATCCCATCTCCCCCCCCCCCCCGAGATTACCACTGAGCTGCATCCCATCCCCACATGAGATTACCACTGAGCTACATCCCATCCCCACATGAGATTACCACTGAGCTACATCCCATCCCCACGAGATTACCACTGAGCTACATCCCATCCCCACATGAGATTACCACTGAGCTGCATCCCATCCCCACATGAGATTACCACTGAGCTGCATCCCATCCCCCCCGAGATTACCACTGAGCTACATCCCATCCCCACATGAGATTACCACTGAGCTGCATCCCATCCCACTGAGCTACATCCCATCCCCCCCGAGATTACCACTGAGCTACATCCCATCCCCACATGAGATTACCACTGAGCTGCATCCCATCCCCCCCGAGATTACCACTGAGCTACATCCCATCCCCACATGATTACCACTGAGCTGCATCCCATCCCCCCGAGATTACCACTGAGCTACATCCCATCCCCCCCCCCAAGATTACCACTGAGCTACATCCCATCCCCCCCCCAAGATTACCACTGAGCTACATCCCATCCCCCCCAAGATTACCACTGAGCTACATCCCATCCCCCCCCCCCCCCCCGAGATTACCACTGAGCTACATCCCATCCCCACATGAGATTACCAGTAAAGCAATATGTCCAATAATAGACCCAATAGATTTTCCTATTTCCTAAGTTCAAGGGCCGTAACTCTATGAAAAATAAGTAAATTAATTGCTGTAAAAATCAGACTTTATCTCCAACAGTACATGATAACGTTATACACAAAATGCCATTTCAAATGAACTGTCAAAAATTGGTAATTCGTCGTAAAAGTACCATTTATCTGTTACAGAACATGATAAAAAAAAAAAGGTTGTTTTATCGACCACTGAAGCACATTGATTAATTAATCATCAGCTTTTGGATGTCAAACATTTGGTAATTCTGACTCGTAATCAATCATTAGATGAAACCCACTACATTTTTCCTAATGCAGCAAGGGATCTTTTATATGCACTTTCCCCACAGACAGGAAAGCACATACCGCAGCCTTTGACCAGTTGCGGTGCACTGGTTGGAACAAGAAAATATCCAGTCAGTTGAATGGATCCACCAAGGCGACTCAATCCTGCAACTCAAGTACCTCAAGCGAGTACATGATAATTTTATACACAAAATATGAGCTCCAGATCTTGGAAGTACTGTGACAGAAAGTCTTTGACAGAGATGAAACCTTCAATGCATCTGGTAGGACTGGTAGGGGAGTAGTAATCAGATTCCATCCAAGATATCAGCTTTATTCCATTCAGGTTGATTAACAAATGTCGCTCAGCAGAGCCTCACAGCATTGATAAGGCAGGAATTAGTTATTCTAACCTCGCAGCTTTGATATCTTAAGGCAGGGACCAGTTATTCTCTATTGGGGGACATGCATGTAAGGTCAAGATCATTTAGATAAATACATCAAGAATAACTAGTTACTGTCTTAAGATATCAGCTTTATCCTGCGAAGGTTAGTGTGGCTTATAGATAAGAAACAATTAATGAAATTAACCATTTTATTTCACAACTTCAACATTTTCCAGAACACTAGGTCCACACCTAGTTGTCTGCAATATCTATACACCAAAACAAAACAGTTCTTAAATAACAATTAAATAATTTATTTCTTATTTTTAAAAGAAAAATAGTCTTCAAAACTGTTTTTAAAAAGCAAAAAAAAAACCCATCAACTGAAAATAAAAGAATATTATGTAATTTTGAAAAATACAACATTCTCTTGCTGTCCATAACTAGTGTAAAAGGAGTTCCATCCCCAAAAATTATATATAGAAATTTATCTATATATCCTAATACTTAGTTTGCCTGTTATAGATACATGTTGTGATTACATAAAATATGTAGACACCGTCGGTTACATAGATAATGTTTATCTTTCTACTTGCACAAATCAGAGCTTCTAGATTATGGTAGCCCCACTCCCACGGCTTGTGATATTCAATGTTGGGCTAGTAAATAACTACTATTGACATGACAGACAGGGCTTCTAGATTATGGTAGCCCCACTCCCACGGCTTGTGATATTCAATGTTGGGCTAGTAAATAACTACTATTGACATGACAGACAGGGCTTCTAGATTATGGTAGCCCCACTCCCACGGCTTGTGATATTCAATGTTGGGCTAGTAAATAACTACTATTGACATGACAGACAGGGCTTCTAGATTATGGTAGCCCCACTCCCACGGCTTGTGATATTCAATGTTGGGCTAGTAAATAACTACTATTGACATGACAGACAGGGCTTCTAGATTATGGTAGCCCCACTCCCACGGCTTGTGATATTCAATGTTGGGCTAGTAAATAACTACTATTGACATGACAGACAGGGCTTCTAGATTATGGTAGCCCCACTCCCACGGCTTGTGATATTCAATGTTGGGCTAGTAAATAACTACTATTGACATGACAGACAGGGCTTCTAGATTATGGTAGCCCCACTCCCACGGCTTGTGATATTCAATGTTGGGCTAGTAAATAACTACTATTGACATGACAGACAGGGCTTCTAGATTATGGTAGCCCCACTCCCACGGCTAGTGATATTCAATGTTGGGCTAGTAAATAAATATTGCAATGTCCGACGGTTAGTGACATTTTTTTTTCAAATGCTGCATTTAAGTCTGTTTTGTAAATATGAATATCCTACCCTCAAGCCTACCTGTCTTTGTGTTTTTAATCGATATCTCCCTCTTTAGACAACATATCTGATTATTACTATTGGTAAAATTGTATTAAGTAAAGTAGGGCTAGTGAATTTTTAATGATGGCTAATACAGTTTTTTAAATTGCTGATCCCATAGCTAGTGGATTTTGTAAAAATTCTAGAAGCCCTGACAAATATATATCTTATAATACTTTTAAAATGAAGTTTATTTAATTGAAATATTGTGCTACGTTGGTGGGTAGTGCTGTATTGTTGGCATGAACTGTTTAACTTGACTTTGGGAGAGGGCGCTATCGTCCAACATCACAACTCATTCGTAATTTTTCCAGATAGATATACTATAATTGTAAAAATAAACAGAAAAAGATTGTGACCATCTGTCTTTGTCTTTTAAGACATCATCTGAAAAAACGAGGTTAAGAACCACGGCCTGTAACTATGTTAGAGCGGTTGTTGCCGTATTTAAATATGAAAAAATTAATAAAAAACATATTGTGTCTCCTGCAAAATAAAAATCCCTTAGTTATGTTTTGAAAGAACACATAATTGTATATAAATATATATATATATATATATATATATATATATAGATATATATATAGATATAGAGGATTTGTCACGAGTATTTTTTAATATGGGAAATATCAACCAAGGCTTCGTTAATCTGTATTTGTCGAGCCTTTGGCGAGACAAATACAGATTAACAGGCCGAGGTTGATATTTACCATATTAAAAAATACGAGTGACGAATTCTATTTATCATATCACTGTCAATTTTGTTTATTTTTTGCTTAAATGATTAATAAACAAAACCCCAACGCTCAGACGTAACAATTTGTTATGACGTATGAATACATGTACATGTCAATCACTCGGCTGATAATCGGTTTGTCAATACACCTTGAAGGTTATCTATGCTTTCTGAAACTAGGTTAAAAACGGACAGAACGATTGTAGCTATTTAAACAATTTAATACTAATTTAACAGTTTTATATATAAACAATGAAATTATAATAAAATAACTGACAATAGCCAAATTTTTCAAAATAACTTTTCGCGGCATTTTGCTGAATACTACGTCATTGTCAGACATAGGCGTATCTACGTCACTGACCTATTTAAGGGCTTCATCAAGTTCAGTCGCCGTCGGAATCTACCAAAATGATTCTTCATTGTTTTATGGGGACAACAGGACTTTTAGGCTGAGCCAGATTTATTACGATGTTGCCCCCACTGACATTGCCTCCAAACATGGTGTTCACACCGCCGGAAATATTGATGATCTGTGATTGTTTCGAATTTAAAAGTGTTGTCGGATTTCCTTCGAAGACGAACACGCGGGAACCAAACTTGAGGATTCACCAGATGTAGATATCGCGGCCAGAATGTGTGACAGTTCTTTGTGTTGGTCGTGATTTATATGGCTGTATGCATTAACTGAATGAATATTTTTGTGTCCTGTTATCTGCATGTTTTAATGAGCAGGAACGTGATTGTCGTTCAGTTTTTGGACCAGATATTTGTGTGCAGAGTGGTTCGTCAGTCGTTTAGTGGTACAAATATTACCACTCGAACACATGTTTTTCATCAGTCCAGCAAGTTTATTTCTACCAATGCATTGCCCGAGGAACCACTGTTCTCCTGCTTTCGGCATACCGAGTGTGTGTGTGTATGTGCGTGTGTAGCAATGTAGAATGGGTCGTCAGCACAAAAGTTTCGCGGTCGTTTTGAAGAATAAAACTTGAAAACTTCAACGGGACATGGAAGGGGATTTTGTGTGTTTGCCCACATTTTTGGAATAACGTCTCTGCAATAGCGGGGATTTTCTCATACTTTGCATACTTGCAAAAGACAACTTCAAAAGACGCCATGTTTGTTCGTCAACAATTTTGACAGGTGAAAATAGTTCCACGTTTTGGTATATAATTTACGTAATAATGTAATTTGCATACTTATGTACTAAATATTTGCATACTTATATCTCAAAATATGTGATTTATGTAATGGGCGTGCCCAATGCTATTCCTTAGTAGTGATATGATAAATATATATATATATATATACACACACACACACACACACACATATGTATATATAAAAATGTTGTGAAGTGTATATTGTATATATTATATATATATTCTTCACAACATTTCTGTAAGTCACCGAAGTCTTTGCTGAGATTGTCTGACGAGGGGAGGAGTTGAGATGACTCAAACCGTCAATGCGGAGCAGGAAAAAATGAAGACAGAATTACAGTTTGCTTTGAGAGAGCCACATGTCTTTCTATAGCAAATTAAGAAGTACACACACAAGTAGTATATATATATATATATATACACACACACACACACTTCACATTTTGTAAGTCACTTAAGTCTGTCTGCAGAATTCTTGACGAACACATCAAGTCAGAAGTCAGCAGGTTTGAGAAGGTCATGGTTAACGTGGTAGAGAGATAGACAGACTTCGGATTCAGAAGAGGAATGTGAAAATAAACTATCGATTTCTATAAGGAAGGAAATGTTTTATTTAATGATGCACTCAACACATTTTATTTATGGTTATAAGGCGTCAGACATATGGTTAAGGACCACACAGATAGAGAGAGGAAAGAAAGAAAGAAAGAAAGAAAGGTTTTTATTTAACGATGCACTCAACACATTTTATTTAGGGTTATATGGTGTCAGACATATGGTTAAGGACCACACAGATATAGAGAGGAAACCCGCTGTTGCCACTTCATGTGCTACTCTTTTTGATTAGCAGCAAGGGATCTTTTATATGCACCATCCCACAGACAGGATAACACATTCCATGGCCTTTGATATACCAGTCATGGTGCACTGTCTGGAGCGAGAAATAGCCCAATGGGCCCACCGACAGGGATCAATCCTGATTTGTATAAAGTACAAGACCTGCAAGGAAAGGACACATATCAACCCAATTCAGATAACAGATGTCATTGATACCAGACTTCAAAACGTCCAAGCACTGGTAATGAAGTTGCTAGAGTTAATTGCAAGAGTAATGTTAGAGTTTGTTTTGTTTAACAACACCACTAGAGCACATTGATTAATTAATAATTGGCTGTTGGATGTCAAACATTTTGTAATTCAGAAACAGTCATCAGAGGAAACCCGCTACATTTTTCCTAATGCAGCAAGGGATCTTTTATATGCACTTTCCCCCAGACAGGAAAGCACATACCATGGCCTTTGGCCAGTTGTGGTGCACTGGTTGGAATGAGAAAAAACTCAATCAGTTGAATGGATCCACTGAGATGGATGAAGAAAGAATTATAAACTTCTTTTACAGCTAGTAACGATGACATTTTGCAGTTATTTACACAAGATAAACATTATTGCATAAAGCAAAAGAAAACCTAGAACTGGGCGAGTTTATCAATGATCGACTGTTGAGGGAACGATCCAGTTTTATGCATGGACCGAAGAAATTGATACTGACCGAGGCCAAAATGGGTAAATCACCATGAAATTTTTGTTAACGACACCACTAGAGCACACTGATGTATTAGTCATCAGCTATTGGACGTCAGTCAAACATTTCAGATGGTTTTTCTTTCGCTAGTTGCAATTTATTTCAATATTTTGTAACATACTAAAATCATGTTTGGGTGCTGGTTACTAATGTGTTAACCATCAAACTTCAACCATAAGTAGTGTTGTGTAATGGGTTAGTTAAGCCACCCTGTTTGGTTGAAAGAAGGAAATGTTTTATTTAACAACGCACTCAACACATTTTATTTACGGTTATATGGTGTTAGACATATGGTTAAGGACAACACAGATATTGAGAGGAAACCCGCTGTCTCAACTTCATGGGCTACTCTTTTCAATTAGCAGCAAGCAATCTTTTGTATGCACCATCCCAGACAGGATAGTACATACCACGGCCTTTGGAGCACTGGCTGGGACGAGAAATAGCCTAATGGGTCCACCAGCGGGGATCGATCCTAGACTGACCACGCATCAATCCAACGTTTTACCACTGGGCCTGTTTGGTTGAGGGTTTTTTGTGGGGGTTTCCTACAACAATTTATCTGCGATTCTTAATTTATTTTAGAGAAGTTATATTCTGAAAACATACAAAGCAACGTTCAACCTGTTCAGTTTTATCATTTAATCTACAGAGATATTTCTGTTTTGCCTTATTACATAAACAATTATTGTTGTTATTCTTTTTCTTGGTTTGTATCACTGATAATATGGAACTAGAGCAGACTGACTCTCAGGTTTCTGAACATTATTAGAGTCTAAATGACGTGAATGTGAAAATCTAAAATATTGGTGGCAAGGTAAATTAATGGAATGCTTGTATCATGAGAAATTTTACATAATCAGTCAGATATTCTGGATATACAAAAGCTTACAAGTAAGTCTGATACCAAAGTCTGTGTGTGCATTTTATCACCCCTGCCCGACATGTATATAAGTTGTGTAATATCGCAAGTGACAATTTTAGCATTATTCTAAAATCAGTTGTAATTGCCGCCCTGACCTACTTAGCATAGCTGCGGTGTTGTTGAACGTGTGTACTATTAAAGCCCCTTCAGAAACATGTTTTAAGTGAGAGCTTACGTTTGCAGCTATGCCGATGTTAGGTATAAACATGTTTGTGTCTCCTGCAAAATAAAAAATCCTTAAGTAGTTATGTTTTGAAGGAACACTGACGATATATATATATACACACACACACACACACACACACACACACACACACTCTTCACATTTTGTAAGTCACTTAAGTCTGTCTGCAGAATTCTTGACTAACACATCAAGTCAGAAGTCAGCAGGTTTGAGAAGGTCACGGTCAGCGTGGTAGAGAGATCTGCAGAGATTGACAGATGAGGGGAGGAGTTGAGATGACTCAAATCGTCAACACGGAGCAGAAAAAGATGAAGAAAAAATGACAGTGTTCTCTGTCAGCTAATAACCAGATTAAAAAGGTTTTTACAGAGAAAGAGATATTCCAGTGGTCCTATCTCAAACTGCTTTGAGAGAGCCACATGTCTTTCTATAGAAAATTAAGAAGTACACACACAAGTAGTACTGATACAGCTATCAACAAACAGGAAACACTTACCCTTGTAACGACATATACCGGTAATCCCAACAACACTAAAATACTGCCCCATTGTCCAGTCTCGCATGCCTATACTACAGCGAAGTTCGAAAATGTAAAAGTTGCCTATCCAAACAACTGATCGGAATCAAGAATCTGCTAATTTGATTCATAAAACAAGACGAGTAACATGGACTTCGGATTTAGAAGAGGAATGTGAAAATAAACTATTGATTTCTATGAAGTCCAAGACCTGCAAGGAAAGGACACATATCAACTCATTCAGATAACAACAGATATCATTGATACCAGACTTCAAAACGACGAAGCACTGGTAATGAAGTTAATTGCAAGAGTAAATTTAAAGTTTTGTTTTGTTAAATGACACCACTAGAGCACACCGATTAATTAATATACACACACACACTTCACAACATTTTGTAAGTCACTTAAGTCAGTGTGCAGAATTCTTGACGAAGACATCATGTCAGAAGTCGGCAGGTTTGGGAAGGTCAAGGTCAGCGTGGTAGCGATATCTGCTGAGATCGACAGACGAGGGGAGGAGTTGAGATGACTCAAATCGTCAACACGGAGCAGAAAAAAATGAAGAAAGAATTACAGTCTTCTCTGTCAGCTAATAACCAGATACCCATGGGACAAAGTAAAAAGTCCGCTTTTAAAGGGTATCTGGTTTAGTGAGATACATGTATGTTCTATACTGATATTTAATTAAGGGACCACAAAAAAACCCTGGTTGAATGGGGGGGAATCCCCAGAGAATGGGTCCACTGAGGAAATTTGAACCTTTGGTCCAAGAACCTCAGGTAAGCGTTCTACTGAAATAAACTCTTTTTTTATCTTTTTTTTTTAAATTATTTTATTTATAATAAAATTTCCATCAGAAATTGTCATAATTTCTATTTCGTTTCCTAGGTGATGTCTCTTCCGCTTAGAAAACAATCGCTGAGAAATATTTCTGTAAGTCACTTAAGTCTGTCTGCAGAATTCTTGACAAAGACATCAAGTCAGAAGTCGGCAGGTTTGAGAAGGTCACGGTCAGCGTAGTAGAGATATCTGCAGAGATCGACAGACGAGGGGAGGAGTTGAGATGACACAAATCGTCAACGCGGAGCAGAAAAGGATGAAGAAAAAATTACACTCTTCTCCGTCAGCTAGCAACGATGACATTTCACAATTATTTACAAATCACAGAGAGTTGTGCTGCACTGGTTGGAACGAGAGAAAAAACCCAATCAGTTGAATGGATACACAGAGGTAGATGAAGAATGAATTACATTCTTCTCTGTCGGATAATAACGATGACATTTCGCAATTATTTACAAAACACAAAGCATTGTTAGATAAAGGAAAACAAGATATGGAACTGGGTGAATTTATCAATCACTGACCATCATTGAGGCTAAAATGAGATATGAGATGGAAACTTATAAATATTGTGAAATTTGACACCAATTCTTTGTAAAGAGTGATGTGAACATTTCGATGCTGAAATTCGACGTTGATGTTTAAAAAGACTGTAAAAAAAACACCCAGAAAAAAGTACTAAAGTTTAACAGTGATGTGAAACAATAATAATAATAATAATAATAATAATGAATGAATGAATGTTTAATGACACCCCAGCACCAAAAATACATCGACTATTGGGTGTTAAACAATGGTAAAAACTAATGTGAGATAAAGAAGGAAATAGTTTATTTAACGACGCACTCAACCCATTTTATTTTATGGAGTCGGACATATGGTGATGGACCACACATATATTAAGAGAGGAAACCCGCTGTTGCCACTTAATGGGCTACTCTTTTTTCGATTAGCAGCAAGAGATCTTTTATATGCACCATCCCACAGACAGTATAACGCATACCACGGCTTTTGATATACCAGTCGTGGTGCTCTGGCTGAAGTGAGAAATAGCCCAATGGGCCAACCGACGGGGATCGATCCTAATGTGAGATAAAGACAATAATTCACCCATGTAGAGAGGTAACGTACATGTGGTATCGCTCAACTCCAGTACGCCGCAGACAGCTTAATCCGAATACTGAAGGAGAATACCACTTAGTCGTGGCAAAAGTAACATTGTAGGGCCAGAACAGACTTTCAGGGTGTAAATTTAATATGTTGAGATTATATGGTGCAGCAAATTGGGAGATATATCTTGCCACAGGAAAAAAAAAAAAAAAAAAAAAAAAAAAAAAAACCCACCTCACATTTCCCATAACTGTAGACGTTTATCATAACGCAAGCAATATGCACACTTTAACAGCAATTTGTGGCATTTTGGAACAAAAAAGTAGAACAGCCTGCCTTTGACCAGTTGTTGTGCACTGGTTGGAACAAGAAAAAACTCAGTTGAATGGATCCACCAAGGTGGTAGATGAGGAAAGAATTAGAAAGTTCTCTTGTAATTACTAACAATGACATTTTGCAGTTATTCACAAAAGATAAACATTATTACATAAAGGAAAAGAAAACATAGAACTCCGTGAGTTTATCAATTATTGACCGTCATTGAGGGAACGATCAGGTTTTATGGACCGAAGAAATTGATATTGACCGAGGCCAAAATGGGTAAATCACCATGAAAAATTGTTTAACGACACCACTAGAGCACATTGATTAATTAATCATTGGCTATTGGATGTCAAACATATGGCAATTCTGACATGTAGTCATCAGAGGAAACCCGCTATATTTTTCCTAATGCATCAAGGGATCTTTTATATGTACTTTCCCACAGACAGGAAAGCACATACCATGGCATTTGACCATTTGTTGTGCACTGGTTGGAACAAGAAAAAACTCAATCAGTTGAATGGATCCACTGAGGTGGTAGATGAAGCAAGAATTAGAAACTTCCCTTGCAACTACTAACAATGACATTTCACAATTATTCACAACAGATAAACATTATTACAAAAAGGAAAAGAAAACACAGAACTCAGTGAGTTTATCAATTATTGACCATCATTGAGGGAACGATCAGGTTTTATGGACCGAAGAAACTGATATTGACCAAAATGGGTAAATCACCATGAAAAAGTTAGTTTGTTTTGTTTAACAACATCACTAGAGCACATTAATTAATTAATCATTGGCTATTGGATGTCAAACATTTGACAATTCTAACACCTAGTCATCAGAGGAAACCCACATTTTTCCTAATGCAGCTAGGGATCTTTTATATGTACTTTCCCACAGACAGGAGAGCACATACCATGGCCTTTAACCAGTTGTTGTGTACTGGTTGGAACAAGACTCAATCAGTTGAATGGATCCAGTGAGGTGGTAGATGAAGAAAGAATTAGAAACTTCTGTTGCAAATACTAACAATGACATTTCACAATTATTTACAAAAGATAAACATTATTACATAAAGGAAAAGAAAACACAGAACTGGGCGAGTTTATCAATTATTGACCGTCATTGAGGGAACGATCAGGTTTTATGGACCAAAGAAATCGCTATTGACCGACACCAAAATGGGTAAATCGCCATGAAAAAGTTAGTTTGTTTTGTTTAACAACACCACTAGAGCACATTAATTAATTAATTATCGGCTATTGGATGTCAAACATTTGGTAATTCTAAGGCGTACACATCAAAGGAAACCCGCTACATTTTCCCTAGTAATGCAGCAAGGGATCTGGCTCCGTATTCATCAACGTACTTTAGTCAATGTATGATATTTATCGACATACTTAAAGTATGTATGTAAGTATCATACTTTGACTTTAGTACGTTTATGAATACGGAGCCAGGGGCCTATTTCACTAAACATCGTGCGTTTACGTCTGCGTCTAGCAGTTATACCGGTCATGCGTTTACATGTGTTTGGCATCTATTTCATGAAAAGAATTACATCATTACGGAAGATGGAGGATGTTAAAGACAAAACAAACTGAAATATGTGTATTTCTAACTAGATTTGTTGTATTATAATAGTAATAAATATTGTGCTTTAGTCGTAGGCTTACGATGTTTTGTGAAATTGCACCCAGTTATATGTACTTTTTCCACAGATATAAAAGCACATAACATGGCCTCTGACCAGTTGTGCACTGGCTGGAACAAGAAAAAACTCAATCAGTTGAATGGATCCAGCGAGGTGGTAGATGAAGAAAGAATTAGAAAGTTCTCTTGTAATTACTAACAATGACATTTCACAATTATTTACAAAAGATAAACATTATTACATAATGGAAAAGAAAACATACAGCAAAGGAAAACATAGAACTGGGCATTGATTAATTAATGATCGGCTATTGGATGTCAAACATATGGCAATTCTGACACGTGGTCATCAGAGGAAACCCGCTACATTTTTCCATTAGTAGCAAGGGATCTTTTATATGCACAATCCCACAGACAGGATAGCACATACCACAGTCTTTGATATACCAGTCGTGCAATCTAATTAAAATTAGCTCCACTATTACATGTGGATCTAACACCAGTCAGTTGGAGCTCATGTCCACCAATCAAAACCTTACTTGCAGAATCATTCCAGTTATTTGAAAATAATTTGAAAATATTCCGAATTATTCTGAGGGTATACGATATGTTTCATGTGAATTACGAATGCCGTATTTAGACCAGCAGAACTAATTTTAATTGGATTGCTAACAACACTGCGTAGTCTCCAATGTCCAGGTAACATTTCGTCAGTAAATAATAATTTAAATATTGACCAATCACACTTCGCCTTTTATAACATTATTTGGGAGCATACAAATTCTGAAAATATCGGGCGAGTCTATTTCAGTGGCCGCAGTACAGCGAACCATACCAATACGTACGGGATAGGTTATCAGTCTTCAATTTTACATTAAAAATTATTTATTTATTTATAAAAAAAACCCAACTAAATCGGTCTTCAGTTTTACATTACAAATTATTTATTTTATAAAATAAAACATGTTTTAAGGCATTCGTAATTCACACGAAACATGTTGTATACCCTCAGGATAATTCGGAATATTTTCAAATTATTTTCAAATCACTGGCATGATTCTGCAAGTAAGGTTTTGATTGGTGGACATGAGCTCCAGCTGGCTGTTGTTAGATCCACATGTAATAGTGGAGCTAATTTTAATTAGATTGCCAGTCGTGGTGCACTGGCTGGACAAGAAATAAGCCAATGGGCCCACAGACGGGAATCGATCCCAGACAGACCATGCATCAAGCGAGTGCTCTACCACTTGGCTACATCTTGCCCCTGAGGTGAAATGAAGAAATAAATACAAACTTGTCTTTCAGTTAGTAACAATGACCTTTTGCAATTATTTACAAAAGATAAACATTATTGCAAAAAGCAAAAGAAAACATAGAACTGGGCATAAAAGCACATAACATGGCCTTTGACCAGTTGTGCACTGGTTGGAACAAGAAAAAACTCAATCAGTTGAATGGATCCAGCGAGGTGGTAGATGAAGAAAGAATTAGAAACTTCTGTTGCAACTACTAACAATGACATTCACAATTATTCACAAAAGATAAACATTATTACAAAAAGGAAAAGAAAACACAGAACTCGGTGAGTTTATCAATTATTGACCGTCACTGAGGGAACGATCAGGTTTTATGGACCGAAGAAATGGATATTGACTGAGGTAAAACACCATGAAAAAATTAGCTTCTTTTGTTTAACGACATAACTAGAGCACATTGATTAATTATTCATCGGCCATTGGATGTCAAACATACTCCAATTCTGACACGTGATCATCGGAGGAAAGCCGCTACGTTTTTTCATTAGTAGCAAGGGATCTTTTATATGCACCATCCCACAGACAGGATGGCACATACTTTGAGTTGATGTACCAGTCACATGCACTAGTGGCTGGAGCGAGAAGTAAATAATCATGAAAGTCAAACTTGATCTGTACCAGTGCCTGATAAGTCACAGTACACAGCTGAATATATATCTCAAGGCACTGTGAAAAACGACATCCAAATAACTCTATTTGGGACAGATGGACAGACAGACAAACAAAAGAATGGAGATTAAACCTACAGTCCCCTCCGGTTGGACTGGTAGGAGATTACTAATATTTAGTTAGTAACTCAGTATTTGCGTTTTGATTTACCAATAACGTTTGTCATAAAACATTAATTTTTGTTCTGACCGTAAGATGGGGAATAAAATCGGAGATGAAAAAGACTTTTAAATATGCAGTAAATAAATAATTATGTCATGCTAGACTTGGTTGTTTTGCACAAATCCTTAAAGGAAAGAAAGAAAGAAATGTTTTATTTAATGACGCACTCAACACATTTTATTTACGGTTATATGGCGTCAGACATATGGTTAAGGACCACACACAGCGAACATTTTGTTCAGTATCGCGTCGCGAAACGCGATGCAGTTTCCGGCTATCGCTACACAATATTAAAAAGTATCGCTAAATGTCGCGATGCATATTTTTGACAGTATTAAATTTTGAAGATCGTCCTTAACCCCCAAATATTCCACTGATAACATGTTAAATCTATCACTGTAATGAACTATTTATCTAGGTGTAGATTTCCAAGTTTCATCAGATATTTTCTTTTTTGCAACCCTCCGATTAGCACAGCTTTTACGTGGTAAAACGGCTGTTCAGATATCCACCCACCGATAGACACCACAACATTATGACGTTTAGCTCTTAGGTTACAAATATTTTTCAACAATTTGCAAACAAAAAATCGTGTCATTTTTTAAAAATAATTACGTGAATCTTTGACAAGAATAATTTTTAAAACAAGGTGAAATTAGTTAGCACATCGTATAGCGCATATAGTTTTGAAATGACCCCTTAATCGACCGTCTATTCCCAATAATTTTGACGTCACGCAGCAAACGTAGTTCGAGCAAGGTTGTTTTAAAAAACAATGGCGACAAAAAAGACAACTCTGTGGACACTGTTGCATCGAAGAGACCAAACATTGCTTGCGAGTCATCCTCCAACACTGAGTTTACTGAATGACTCTAAATTTAATTCTGTTCTTTGGGGTTCTGAACTAGAAATGTCACTAAAAGTTGATATAAAGGTTGCAAAAACTATTTTGTTCATATTTAATATACCATACTAATGTTACAGAAATCGCTAATCAAAATAAGTGATTGCTAATCAATTTTAAAATTGATTCGCGACTGTCGCTAATCAAAATTTTTAAAACAAAATGTTCCCTGACACAGAGTTTGAGAGGAAACCCGCTGTCACCACTACATAGGCTACTCTTTTCAATTAGCAGCAAGGGATCTTTTATTTGCGCTTCCCACAGGCAGGATAGCATAAACCACGGCCTTTGTTGAACCAGTTATGGATCACTGGTCGGTGCAAGTGGTTTACATCTACCCATTGAGCCTTGCAGAGCACTCACTCAGGGTTTGGAGTCGGTATCTGGATTGAAAATCCCATGCCTCGACTGGGATCTGAACCCAGTACCTACCAGCCTGTAGACCGATGGCCTAACCACGACGCCACCAAGGCCGGTTTCTGCCAGAGGGTAAAATGGGCATGGCGCCATACCCAAATATTTTTGCTGATTTTTTTTTTTTTTTACTTTTTGACAAAATTAATTACTTTTATCATTACTGTATGATTTTCTTAACCCTAAACCTAACCCATTTTCTTTTTGTGGGAGGCCCCCCCCCCATTGACTGTGGATGTATTCAGTTCCATAGCGCCATACCAAAATATTTCTTTCTGGCAGAAACACTGGTATGGATAATACAGTGAAATGAACTTTGTAAATCTGAAATAACAAAATGACATTGTACTAACACCACTCCCATGGCTAGTGATATTCAATGTTGGGCTAGTAAATAACTATATTCGCCATGACCGATGGCTAGTGGAAAAACATCAAATGCTGCATTTAAGTGTGTTTTGTTAATATGAATATCCTGCCGCTACCCCTCTCCAATCTAAGGCTTTTTAAGCTCTATCTCCTTTTGGAAAGAAAGAAATGTTTTATTTAATGACACACTCAACATATTGTATTTACGGTTATATGGCGTCAGACATATGGTTAAGGACCACGGATATTGAGAGAGGAAACCCGCTGTCGCCACGTCATGGGCTTCTCTTTTCGATTAGCAGCAAGGGATCTTTTATATGCACCATCCCACAGACAGGGTAGTACATACCACGGCCTTTGATATACCAGTCGTGGTGCACTGGCTGGAACGAGAAATAGCCCAATGGGCCCACCAACAGGGATCGATCCCACACTGACCGCACATCGAGCAAGCGCTTTACCACTGGGCTATGTCTCGGCCCATCTCCTTTAGAAGACATATCCGTTTATTCACTGATCCCATTACTAGTAGATTTGTATAACAATTGTACAAGGCTGTTAAGAGCCAGATGAGTTGGTAGTACAGGACACTTATTGAAATCATTTGCTTACATGGCCAAATAAAAAAATGTGCGTCATTCTAGTTACATGTGAAAAATAAATTAGGGTAGGTAGGTAGACTATAATTTCTTTTTTTTTTAAAACCTAAAATCTGTGAAACTGGTCTTCATAAACAGCAATAACGTAACATTTCAAACAAATGCTGCATCCTCTCATTGTTTTGAAAAACTTTTAGGGTTGGCAAAAATGGTTTTAAAACATTAGTGTCAACCAGGTAATTGGAACCATTGGTATTTTTGTTACTTGGCCTTATAAGGCCAAAAGCAGAGAAAATACAATGTGTAATTTAGTTATGAGGACATTTCATAAAATAAATTAACTAATATATATTTAACAAGCCTCAGCACAAAAAATATATTGGCTAGTATGAACCTTTTGAAAAACCAAATTTCTTAAAAAAAAATAAAAAAAAAAGATTCTAAAAATCACCAGTAATCAAAAATCTCTTGTTTGGGTGTGACGGATGTCTGCATCGCTTCATTCACTGGTTGTTGTGGCTGTTCTGAAAGTTCCGGTTCTGGTTCTAAATGATTTGTCGCAATGTGACTCTCTGCTTCTTCGTACGTCTGGAAGCTCATCGCGCACACACTGCACACAAACACCTGCGAGACCTGCTCTCCCTGGCCACCCTCCCCCAGCCCTTGCCCCACCTCCCCTAGAACCTCCCCAGCACCTGCCATCTCCTCCACGATCTGAATGACATCTCCGTGGTCCAACGGCTCGATCTTCACGGTCCCGTCTTGGCCGTTCACCAGATGGATGATGATTTCATTTTCAGAGTTCTCCGTCTGGAGAATCCCGGCTCTCGAGGATAACAGATTCTCCTTCTGTCTCTCCCCTCGACATCTCGGGATGTGTTGCTTCAATGTGCTCGACGTGGAGAAGGCTTTCTTGCACTGGAGACAGTTGAATCGACTGATGCCCGTGTGGCTGACCATGTGAGCCGAGAGTCTCTGTTTGCTCTTGTATGACTTCGGGCAGATGGTGCAGGAGAAAGGTCTGAGATTTGAGTGGACGAACTGGTGGTGTTTGTACAGCATGCTGCGGAAGCCGAACTTAACTCCACACAAGGGACAGCTGTGGGGCTTGGCCCCGGTGTGTTTGTTCATGTGGTCGTCCAGACTGGACTTGCCGTTGAAGCCGCGGCCGCACACTGAGCAGATGTGCCGGTACTGTCTCTCGCTCTGGTCTTTGTGCACCTCCATGTGGCAGCGCAAGGTGTTGGTGGCAAAGAAGCGCTTCCCGCACACGGAGCACACGTGGGGCTTGACGCCGCTGTGACGG
This sequence comes from Gigantopelta aegis, assembly GCF_016097555.1. Classification (NCBI taxonomy): domain Eukaryota; kingdom Metazoa; phylum Mollusca; class Gastropoda; order Neomphalida; family Peltospiridae; genus Gigantopelta; species Gigantopelta aegis. The sequence goes on along the minus strand of NC_054713.1, from coordinate 42,665,499 downwards.
CCGAGATGCAGGCGCAGGTAACGCGGGTGTCGGAACTTCTTCCCGCAGATGTTGCAGACGCATTCCTCCTGTTTGGTGTGCATCGTGTCGATGTGGATCATGATGTTCGTGTGTTTGGCGAGAACCTTGTGGCAGATTGGACATTCATTGGCGACGGCGTGCGTCTCCATGTGTTCTTTCAGCTCCTTCTTCGACTGCGCCTTGAAGTCGCATTTCTTGCACGATTTCACCATCGTCGTCTGCACGTGATGGATCATTTGTCGGTGCTTCACCAGAGCTCGGACCGTGTTGAAGCCACGACCGCAGATATTGCAACACTGGATGTCCGATGGTCCGTGGGTCTTGTTCACGTGATCATACAACACGTGCTTCGAGCTGAATATCATTTCACAGACATCGCAACGAACATTGTCCATTTTATGTTCATCGATGATGTGTTGTGTGAGATCACTGAACAAATCGAAAGAGGTTCGACATAACAAACAAGATGTCGACTTATCATAAATGTATCTATTCAAGGGACCATGTTTCTGTTTTAAGTGGTAAGCTTTGCTCTGTTTGAACGTGACCTCACAAACATCACAGCGAAGAGGGTCTACAACTCCATGAATCTCTACCAGATGATCTGTCACATCGGAGAATTGGTATGAAGTGAATTCGCAAACAGGACAGCCCAAATCCTCCGTGTCATAGCTGCCCGGAAACCGAGTCTTGGGACCGTGATGATGCTTCAGATGTTTCTGTTTGTCTTTGAGTCTTTTCTCGCAGACGTCGCAGCGTAGAGGATTGACAACCTGGTGCTGGAGGATCAGATGGTCCGTGACGTCTGAAAACCGCTCCGAAGTGAAACTGCTGCACTTCGTACAGTGGTGAACCGGACTGGATCTGTTGTCCCGTCCACACCCCATGTTCTGGAGGTGCAGGGATCTACTCTGGTGGGTGATGAATCTCTTCCCACATCCTGAACACGGATGTCGTGGGTCCAGCTGATGTACGTCCATGATGTGCTCCATCAGCTCCACACTGCTCCGTCCCGCAAAGTCACAGCAAGAACACCGCAAGTTTGTCACGTCGGCTAAAGTATCTACAGACAGGTATACATCATCACCACTTTGCATCCCATCTCTCGGTCTCATTCGCTGAATGCTGTGATGGAGAGAGGACAAGGGAACCGTGATTTTGGGGACATAAAACATTTGGTTCTCCTGAGGTAGATCTCTGTCGATGTTTTCACTCTCAGATTTAGTCCTTTCTGCTGTTATTTTAGTCCTTTCTGCTGTTACAGGCTTATGAATGGAATTCCTTTCTGTTTTTCCAAGACTACGAACTCTTGCTGTCATCTCTTTGGAGTCTTCAACACTGTCGTCATAAGAATCCAATACTCTCTTCTTGCCATCAGGAACAAAATCTGGATCGCCATCAGCATCATCTTCCCATTGTTCCATCTCATCCTCAGTTTTATCCAGCCCATCTTCAGGTTGTGATATTGATTTTATCCTTCTCTTACTAATATCAACCAGCTTCACAGACAATTTTTTTAGTTCTGTCTTCCTATCAACATTAACACTTTTGGCCAATATTTCTTTCTTGAGTCCAGAATTATCTTTATCTTTCTTTGTTTTACCTGTTGCAAGCAAAGAAAAGTCCATCTTTCTTCCTCTTGTTCCGTAAGCTTTTTTAATGGCTGTTTCGGTCAGATCTGTTTTCTGTTGCTTAACCAAAGGTGTGTTTTTCAAATTTGTCTTTTTGTTGTCGTATTTTCCAGAATAGCGTGGACCATCATCTGATGATTGAGAGATTCTGGATATTGGCTTCCTCTTAGAATACGGACTTGATGACACCCTGGATAACGTACGCACACTGTTCTTCACTCTTTGAACATCAGCATTTTTTTTCTTCGTCTTACTGGTTTCATGTTCTTTAAAACCAGGAAAACTAGTTCTTGGCTTTTCAGAACAATACTTTCTAGGTCTTCCAGGTTTTCTCTTCAACACCACGTTTTCATCAACATCTTTGAGACATTTTCTTCTCTTTATATTCCGATGTTCTTTTAAGTCTGTACTTGTTGAATCTATGGAATGTTCTTCCCGACTTACTGCCTCACCAGCCATCTGCACCGGGAATGATTCATCATCCATCTGCACTGTCATTGATTCATCGTCCATGGCAGACGTTTCCAATGCTGCCATCTTGAGTGAGTCCGTGAAGGAGATGTCTGTCTGTGTGGATATCGAAGACGAGATGATGTTTGCAGCTCCACCTGCTGGAAGAAAAGAAGCAAAACACAACATAAGCGAAAAGCAATCCATTGTAAGTTAGGTTTAGCACTGGAAATATAGCATTTTATATCTATCAACTTCTATGTCATTACATGCAGAAAGTGGTGGGGGAAAAGAAGAAAAACATGAGATCACACAGTAATTTGAAAGGCAGTCCATATAAGTAGGTACCTACTGACCTCTCAGTCATTGCAATAGGAAAACAAAGGTCAAGACATATTTCAATTAAACAATCAGGAAGGAAATGTTTTATTTAACAACACATCAACACATTTATTTTATCGATAGAGGAAACCCGCTGTCGCCACTTCATGGGCTACTCTTTTCGATTAGCAGCAAGGGATCTTTTATATGCACCATCCCACAGACAGGATAGTACATACCACGACCTTTGTTACACCAGTTGTGGAGCACTGGCAGGAAGGAGAAATAGCCCAATGGGCCCACTGATGGAAATCGATCTAGATCGATCGCACATCAGGCGAGCGCCATACCACTGAGCTATGTCCCGTCCCAGTTAAACAATCAGTTATAATGATATAAAAATAAGGATTAAAATTGTAAGGACCATGCACCTACTGACGTGATCACCAGGATCTAGACCCTAGATCTAGACCTAGACTGTACCTTTAATAACTATTAAGGTTTTTTTTAAGAGTTCATTTTTTATATATCAATTCCATCATTAAAACTGGAAGAACAAATTAATATATTACTGGTTCCTTCAGGTGCTGGCATCGGCCTCGGTGGTGTCGTGGTTAAGCCATTGGATAAAAGTCTGGTAGATACTATGTTCGTAGACCGGTACCAGCTCCAACCCAGAGCGAGTTTTAATGACTCAGTGGGTAGCTGTAAGTTCACTACACTGACTTCTCTCTCACTAACCACTAACAAGTATACCACTGTCCTGGACAGACAAGATAACTGAGTTATGTGTATCCAGGACAGGTGCTTGAACCTTAATTGGACATAAGCATGAAACTAAGTTGAAATGAAATGAATACTGGTGTTCGAAATAAGCACTTGTCTGTTTCTCCTGAAAAGTGAAAATCTGTTTGGACCAGCAAAATGTACCTCAATGATTGTCCAGTGGACAAGTAAACATTTATAACACGGTTTCATTTTGAGCATTCAAAAACATCGTCCTTGTACTGGAACAAAACAAACCACTTATTTGGACAAGTGGAAATATTGGCAGACAAGTACATTTCTAAATGTACTGACAAGTAGATTTATAAACGTACTTGTCTGGTGGACTAGTGAACATTTCTGATTATTTCTATCACCGACTATGACATGTATGTATAATATAATGCAAATAAAAGTCTAGTTAAGACAACTTACAGATAGTGTCAATTTTCTGTTGTTCTTCATTGTTAGTTGTATTTAATATCTGTGAAAAAATACATAAAAGGTTATTACATGAAAACATTATATGAAAATAAACTATTATCTTATGTAAGTAAATTAAAATCTAAAAAACAACAACCAAGTAGTCTGGCACAGATCCAAAAGTAAGTAACAACAATTGCAAACTATATGTTAATCAATTTATTGTTGTTGTTTTTAAAGTGAGGCATGTAATATCTTGGTCAACTGGTGTTTTTTCGGGAAGATATAAATATTGCATTTCAGTGTATTTTGGAATTGTGTTACGTGCCCTTTTTGCAAATCCCACCCCCTCCCTAAAACATTCTGCTTCTGATAAACCATTTATAACTTTTTTAACCCTTCAGCTGACAAGATTCAGTCTCGTCCATGTTAAATGTGTTCCCTGCACTTTATTGACGTACCTGCATAAGACGACGTTTGGCGTCCTGTAAGTTTTCCAGGCCACCAGTTAATGCGTACACTCTGCCCTGGGTTCCTGGAGACCAGCTCCAGGTACAGTCAGACAGTCGGGTTACTTCGCCCAGTACGTTCGAAATCAACTTACTGCCCTTGTTTTCCAGTCTCGTGACCATTTCCTTACAAAGAACTGCTGTGATGGTCTCAAACATCTTAAATAAAGGTTAGTGTCGTTTTAATTTAACAGGATCATTTTACAAAAAACAAGTATAAAATTATTTTTGAACTGTAATGTAAGCCAAAATTTTTAATAGTTATTTTTTCAACTAACTGACTTATTGCCCCCGTTTTCTAATCTTGTAATCATTTCTTTACCAAGAACTGCTGTGATGCTTTCAAACAACTAGAACAAAGTTTACTGTACTTTTAATTTAACAGAATACTTTTACATAAATCAAGTATAAAATTATATAAAGATAAAATTGTTTGGGTTTCACTACGGACATATCTTTGTATTAAAAAGTAAGCCAACAATTTCATTATGCTAAATATCTGAAGGATTTTCTTCAAATCTGTCATAAATCATATCTCCATTTTTCTATAAATTAAACAAGCAGTATGCTCAAGTTGCTGTAAACATCTAGTTTAAAACATACCTCTGTTTTTGTTACTGGTAAAACTGTTTCCACAGGAAGCATGTTGTGTTCAGATTTATCCATAGAAACTGAAACAAAATGTAACATTAATATATATATATATATTAATTAAAATTATGAAAATTATTATTAAAAAAATAACAGTATTTAGATATAAGAATCTGTGAACGCCATTAAATATAAGAATATGTGAACACCATTAAATATAAGAATCTGTGAACGCCATTAAATTACTAAAAAAACTATGTCAAGATCCAAGAATCTAGAACACTTATTTTCGGATTTTATCATTCTGTATATTTCATTATTAAATTATGAATTTAAATATCTGGCTTTCTGCCTAACCGTCTTCAAAACAATTCTGGGCCCCGTTTTATGACGTGATCTTAGCACTAAGATCAACACAAGTGCATAAAGTATGCTCTTAAGGTGATCTTAGCTCTAAGATTGCTTCATAAAACGGGGCTCAGGAAGTTTTACTAACCTCTCCTGTCACTGCCTTTTGGTGAGTCGCCGATCTCTTCACCTCCCACCAAAGAGTCACTGCCATTGTCCTGGGAAAAGGGCGGAGTCTCTTCAGGCTGAGATTCAAATGAGTTATCTCCCTTGTAACATATGGGGAGATGACTCGTGAAACCGTCTTTACATCCGTGAGTCTGACCACAGAAAGGACAGTGGTAGTGACCCTGAACTGGACCACTTGAATCTCTGTTTCTGTTCCCACAGTCTAAGTAACAAGTCAGCATGGAATAATCTGTCAGAAAACGTGATATCATTACAGAACATGATAAACAGAACATGACATGTTTAACTAATGTTAATTTCACTTCAAATAATAAAAGTTAAAGCAAATGACTTCAATCAAAGTCGGTAGCTCTGGTGGAGTATCTATGTCTTCTAAATTATCAAGGTTGATACTCTCATATCACAAGACTGGCCATTCAAAGCAACTGACTCACCAAGGTCAAGGTAGGTAACTCTTAACAGATCAATCATAGGGCCTCAGACCACAATTAATTTCGCTATATGTTTCTATATAGCCTTAGTGGCTATAACATTTTTATTAATATCAGCAGGCCCGTGAAGTTTTGTATGTACCTTTGCCTGCATGGGGGACACATACCCTGAAAAGGACAACCCCTGTTGTCCAGCTCTTTCTCCCAGCATATTGGTTTAAACAGACACACCCTCTAAACCAGGCCGGAGTACACCCATTTTACACAAAAAGCACTACTTTTTCATGGGCCGGAATTACCACAAACAAGTCTTCAATGTCAACAAGTTACACACGTTTACAAACTACATGCTATCCCCTGTCACTTCAGTCAAACAGTTGTCACTTCATAGATGTCTGCCATGAAATAATCACAGTCAAACAGCAGACTACTTGCGCGGTCAAATTTCCAGATTTTGGACAACCAAATGGGAAGATAACTGTAATCTGAGGCCTATCAGTCCATTTTCCCCCCTAAAAACTGGCCCACACTAATGCATTCCAATGATATACATATTAAAGCAATGCTCAGTAAGTATCGGGATGTCACCTTTAAACTGAGAGTATATAGAGGCTGTGTTAAAACACCTACCACAGAGCCTTGCCATGGCCAATTTTAGCAATGGAAACTTGAGAGACACCAACTTCAAAATGTAATAACTTTATCAAATTTTGGAATTTCTTCATACAATGAGCAGCTATTTTTTCTTCTACATATGTTCTATCTGCACACTGTTGTCTTGGAAAGATTTTGAAATATTTAAAGGAAAAAAAATCAATCATTAGATTTTACTTCATTTTTAATTAAATATTAAACTTAAATTTAAATTTTTGAAAAAAATTAAAATCTAAAACTGTAAAATTTTGCATTTTAGATATGATAAGTGGAGGCTTATTAAAGATATGGTGACTGAATTCATGGTACATTATTAGAAGTGTGTCACAGGGATGGTGAAAGTCACAAAGTTGGGACCATTTGCAACAAATTTTTACACACTAATTTCAGGGAAAATTAGACATGATAGGCCTCAGATTCAATTTTGACCTGCTGTATTTACTTAATCTACTTTATTTACTGCATTAGATATGTAGCCTACCGGCCTCAGTGGCGTCGTGGCAGGCCATCGGTCTACAGGCTGGTAGGTACTGGGTTCGAATCCCAGTCGAGGCATGGGATTTTTAATCGAGATACCGACTCCAAACCCTGAGTGAGTGCTCCGCAAGGCTCAATGGGTAGGTGTAAACCACTTGCACCGACCAGTGATCCATAACTGGTTCAACAAAGGCCATGGTTTGTGCTATCCTGCCTGTGGGAAGCGCAAATAAAAAGATCCCTTGCTGCCTGTCGTAAAAAGAGTAGCCTATGTGGCGACAGCGGGTTTCCTCTAAAAACAGTGTCAGAATGACCATATGTTTGACGTCCAATAGCCGATGATAAGATAAAAAATCAATGTGCTCTAGCGGCGTCGTTAAATAAAACAAACTTTACTTTTTACTTTAGATATGTAGCCACTTTGTAAAAGGCAAAACAGTCCATATAAATGCATATTAATATGAATATGCCCTACAGATGTTACTTAGGTATACACCATAATATGTTTTTTGTTGACGACAACTTTGAAAATGAAGATTTTGTCACAAAATGCTGATATAAATCCTACCAAGAGGTACTTGCACAATATTTTTCAGTTTCCAGTGATAACTGTTAACAAGTGTAATCATGTGCCAGTGTCTTGGATACCTCAGTGTAGTATTGCTTGATTGGAAGGATGTTTGTAGTAATGACCACTGAATATGCATTGTGGATTATTCTGCCATGTTTTACAAGCCAAATGTTAACTTTTTTGGCAGATTTTCTGCAATAAACTTGACAAGTGTACCAGCATCTGATTACTGAACACAATAAATACATTCAGACAGCATAGAATATTAGCCTATTAGATTTTCTAAGGATAAAAGACCATTTTCTAAAAATTACTGAAGTGTGTAATTTACATAAATGTAGGTGAAATGTATTATTAGAGTACTCAATCTTGTTAAAAACTGTACACTATTTATTTAAAGTGTTTAATTACATTTAGTAGGGATATATTCATTATATTTAGATCTTCTGTCCAATTGCAATAATTGAGAAACTCATTAAAATTCAATATGTAAAAAAAAAAAAAAATCTCAATATTGACCAACAAAATCCAACTTTTCCTCTTTTTTACCAAATTATTAGCTCAAAACTGTTAACAAATATTGCAACAACCTGTAGTAACATCAGAGGTAATTTTATGCTATTTTGGAGGATATTGAAATTTAAAAGTTGAAAACTTTAATTTTAATTTTTAATAAATTCAAAACAAATGTTTTTTAATTTAATAAAATATTTAGAAAATAAATCAATAAGTTTTCATATTCCTTGTGGTATTCACAATCAGTCTGTGTAATTTCACCTCTCTGGTTACAATATTTTCATCAGAATCAAGCATTTAACCGGTGTAATGTGTGAACTATATCAAACAGACACACCCTCTAAACCAGGCCGGAGTACACCCATTTTACACAAAAAGCACTACTTTTTCATGGGCCGGAATTACCACAAACAAGTCTTCAATGTCAACAAGTTACACATGTTTACAAACTACATGCTATCCCCTGTCACTTCAGTCAAACAGTTGCCACTTCATAGCTGTCTGCCATGAAATAATCACAGTCAAACAGCAGACTACTTGCGCGGTGAAACTTCCGGATTTTGGACAACCAAATGGGAAGATAACTGTAATCTGAGGCCATCATCTACAGCCACTAACTCACCAAGGTAGGTAACTCTTGCAGATCATCCATAGCCACCAACTCACCAACAGATCATAACTATTAACTCACCAACGTAGGTAACTCTGCAGTCCCAGTGAGAAAGGCCGTGTTGTTTCACCTCGGTGCCGACCGTGGGCTGGAATCTGTCAGGTGGACACAGTGGGCAGTGGGACTGGTTACCGCAGCAATCGTCACGGTCACACTGGACAACCTGGAGGTCGTCTACAGTCCGCACAATAGAGCAATGCCACTATGAATGTGTCATGAAAGAGACGAAAAAGGAATATTCGTTTAATGACATGTTAGCACATTTTAAACTCACACCATTATTTTGACACACAGTTGAGAACAATTTAAAGTGTGTACTGTTTAACGACACCACCAGAGCGCACTGATTAATCATCGGCTCTTGGATGTCAAACATTTGGTAATTCTAACATAGTCTTAGCGAGGAAACCTGCCACATTTACCAGTCGTGGTGCCCTGGCTGGTCTGAGAAATAGCCCATTAATGGGGATCGATCCTAGACCTACCACGCATAAGGCTACATCCCACCCCTAATTTGAGGCATTTCCAAAAAGTCCAGAAAATGTGGGACAGACAAACAGATGGATGGATGGACAAATGGAAACAAAACCTATAGCACATTATTAAAACTACGTCACTCACAGAGTCATTACCTTATCTGCCAGTATTTCTCTGAGAGGTAGGAGATATTTTGTATCCTGTAGATAATCGTCAGATGTCTGTAAACACGACAGACTGCGCCGGTGTTTTCTTCTGTCTCGACAACGCCACAGATGGGTCACCATGACACCCATGTTGCCAAAGTTGTTCCTCTTGCACAGTGGACAGTGGTAGTGTTGTTTGAGAGTATTGCCACACGGGTCGGTACACAGGGCTATTTTAATACCTGCAAAATAACAAACCGTTAGTGCCTTGTGTAGTCTTTGTATCTAAATATGTTACTGTTTTAGACATCCTGACACTGTAGCAAATATTTTTTACTTTTTCAGTTAATTTTTTGTCACTCCTTATTGAACTAAAAACAAATGTAACAAGAGTACCGGTGAGATACATGATACGCAGTTGGTTGGCCCATTGGGCTATTTCTCGTTCCAGCCAGTGCACCATGATTGGTATATCATCTGTATGCAAGATATGGTCAGAGCAAGGATTACTGTTATGAAGGAAGGGAACTGTATTAACGTGCTCACATCCTTACGGTTCAGGCACGCCCAACATGGATTCGGGTTCTGACTCTGCCAGCCCACGATTCCATGGCGGGGTATGTGCAGTAGACCATGAAAAGTAGGTCACAGTGACCTAGTAATAGTATGTTACAGACCGCCATCCCAAGATATGGTCCAGACAAGGATTTACTATTATGTGCAGTAGACCATGAAAAGTAGGTCACGGTGACCTAGTAATAGTACATGACACAAAACCATCCAAGTTGTTCTTAAATGTGAGGTTTGATGGTCCTGTATGCATCTGTATGCAAGATATGGTCCAGACAAGGATTTACATTTATGTGCAGTAGATTGTAAAAAGTAGGTTACAGTGACCTAGTACTAGAACACAATACACTACCATCCCAAGTTGTTCCAACATGTGAGGTTTGATGGTTCTAAATGCATCTGTAAAGTTTGTTTTATTTAACAATGCCACTAGAGCATATTGATTTTTTCTTATCATCGGCTATTGGACGTCAAATATATGGTCATTCTGATACTGTTTTTAGAGGAAACCCGCTGTCGCCACATAGGCTACTCTTTTATGACAGGCAGCAAGGGATCTTTTATATGTGCTTCCCACAGGCAGGATAGCACAAACCATGGCCTTTGTTGAACCAGTTATGGATCACTGGTCGGTGCAAGTGGTTTACACCTACCCATTGAGCCTTGCAGAGCACTCACTCGGGGTTTGGAGTCGGTATCTGGATTAAAAATACCATGCCTCGACTGGGATCCGAACCCAGTACCTACCAGCCTGTAGACCGATGGCCTAACCACGACGACACCGAGGCCGTCTAAATGCATCTGTATGCAAGATTTGGTCCGGACAAGAAAAAGTTAACATAATACGACCCAACATAGATGGGCGTATAAAAAGTGTTTTGTTTAACAACACTATTAGAGCAAATTTATTTATTAATCATTGGCTATTGGACGTCAAACATCTGGTATTTCAGACATATAGTCTTAGAGATGAATCCCGCTATATTTTTTCATCAGTAGCAAAGGATCTTTAATATGCACTTTCCCACACAGACAGACAGTCCAGACAAACATTGACAGCGTATGCCCTTGACTGCACATCAAACTTATTTGGGTATAAATATGAAAACAGATTAGAACAAACATTTGGTGGACTCACCATCAAAGTTAATGGTTGTTGGTTGGTTGCTGTAGAAGAAATGGACAACAGTTTCATCTTTTCCCTGAGCAGAAAATAAGTAAAAAACCAAATATCAATATCAGACTCGTAGGAAGGATATTTTATACACATACATGTGTCAGTTATTCTCAAGTCATGAAACATGCATGTCCTAAGGACTATAATTATCCATATAAGCAGAAAGAATTGGGGAAAGAAAAAAAGCCATTTCTTCCTCTAGATAGGTTTTCATGTCATAAATGGTGCTTCACTATGGGCCGTTAATTATCAGACCTGTCAACCCTCCCGGATTCCGCGGGAGTCTCCCGGTATTTGATCAAATCTCCTTTCGCTGTGCGGGAGACAGTTTCTCCTGTTAAATGACATTTTTGTAAGCATAAAAAAAAAATCGATCCTCTTTTGTCAAAATAACAGAAGGGAAGTAACTCTGCCTTTTTTTTCTCATTCGGAAAATGTCAACTACTTTCAGTTTCCGAGAATGTAACAGGCCGAATTGTCCCGACTGTTTAACCTTTGCCGAAGTGAGAATTGTGGGATAGTCTATTTTAGCACATGATGGAGTTTATAAAATGACGTGTTATTATAATGTTTGTTGTCATCGTAATGGCTACGAAGCGTGTTGCCGCTAATTCAACAGGCTGTGTATTGACATTCAGTGTTGCCATATAAAAAAAAAAAACTATCCAATTTAGTTCTAATAACACCTCTGAATTGTAAAATGTCTTCCCACTGGATTACATAATGCAACTATGACGAATCTGAACTGCCAGACTCCCGAATTGACAGCGATACACACGATGCATGTTAAAATCACATGTCACAGCAAGACAACGAAAAGACCAATTAGCTGTATAAACATACTTGTGTCAGTTAATTTTGTATGTTTGTGCGGTAAAATGTTGGTTATAAGGGTACACTTCAAGAAATTATTTTTGTACAATTAAAAAATGTTGTGTTTGACATTGACATAAAGTTACTCACAGAAATGGGTATAATTCTGGTATATTTCACACGATTTCCGTAATGAGGTTTTACTTATGATTAATGAAAATACAATGTTTATTGCATCATTATAATGATTTTAAATAAGTACCACGCCACCGTTCCTCATTATAGTAAAAATTGAATATTAATTTATAAGATTTATATAAATTTGTCTTTGGTACTTAGGTACACTAACCACAAATGATAATGTAACGCAACCTGTAAGGCTGTAAGTGTAATACCGTAAATGTACTAATTAAATTTTTTATTTCTTGTTCATGTACTTAACATTTTTGGATAAAACTTTTTTTATTTTTTAAATGTTTTAAATCATAATATTTAAACTTAAAAAAAAAATGCCAAGATCTAAGGTTAAGAAGTATATATAACATTATAAAGTATTCATATAACTTATTGTAATAATGTTTTTTTTAAATCTTGCGATTTTGGGTTAAATTGTGTGAATTTAAAAAAGCTCCTGCTTTTTGACAAAATCTCCTGCTTTTTCAACACACACTTCCTGCTTTCTCTTGACTAAAGGTTGACAGGTCTGTTAATTATGTGTAAGAATAGATTCCATGATGGCAGTGATGTCAACAACTAACTTACGTCATCAGTGATACGTACATCACAGCTATGACGCAATGCTGTTTCTTGTTCTCAACTTGAAAACTTGTTTTTAAAAACAGTATCGTTCGCAAATCTTCCATAAAATGATAAATATTGAAAATGGGTAATAAATAGAATACCCAACTCGCTACTTGGCAATACTGTTTATCTTGCACTCGTGAATTAATGTTGTGCAAGATAAACTGTATAATTGCCTTGTAGCCAGAAAGAAAGAAATGTTTTGTTTAACGACACACTCAGCACATTTTATTTATGGTTATATGGTGTCAGACATATGGTTAAGGACCACAGATATTGAGAAAGGAAACCCGCTGTCGCAACTTCATGGGCTACTCTTTTCGATTAGCAGCAAGGGATCTTTTATATGCACCATCCCATAGACAGGGTAGTACATACCACGGCCTTTGATATACCAGTCGTGGTGCACTGGTTGGAACGAGAAATAGCCCAATGGCCCCACCGACAGGGATCGATCCCACACCGACCACGCATCGAGCAAGCGTTGTACCACTGAGCTACATCCCACCCCTACATCCAGAATGGATAACATTTCGGAAAGGTGGTGGTCACTGTCTGTTTTGGCATGGGCATAAAAATAATATTTATCGTGAATCCTACCTTCCCCATATGATCAATTCAGGTTGGCTGTAGTAATTCACATTTTATCTGTAGTAACAATACATATTTTTTTTTTTTTACATTTGAATTTACACATACCATCTTCCTGAGATGTGATTTGAGGTGGTGAGCAAACGCAATTCTCTTGTAGAGCTGCTGTTCGCAGTACGGACAATGGAAGTGGCCCGGTGACATGTGACATTGGTGGAAACACTTCAGAATCAGAATATCTGAAACAAGACATGTGACATTGGTGGAAACACTTCAGGTCGGAATATCTGAACAACACTTCAGAATCAGAATATCTGAAACAAGACATGTTACATTGGTGGAAACACACAGAATCAGAATAATCAAGAATGACATTGGTGGAAACACTTCAGAATCGGAATATCTGAAACAAGACATGTGACATTGGTGGAAACACTTCAGAATCGGAATATCTGAAACAAGACATGTTACATTGGTGGAAACACTTCAGAATCGGAATATCTGAAACAAGACATGTGACATTGGTGGAAACACTTCAGAATCGGAATATCTGAAACAAGACATGTGACATTGGTGGAAACACTTCAGAATGACATGTGGTGGAAACACTTCAGAATCGGAATATCTGAAACAAGACATGTGTTACACTTCAGAATCGGTGAAACAAACACTTCAGAATCAGAATCGGAATATCTGAAACAAGACATGTGACATTGGTGGAAACACTTCAGAATCGGAATATCTGAAAAAAGACAATGGTGGAAAGACTTCATATCGGAATATCTGAAATAAGACATGTTACATTGGTGGAATATCTGAAAACAAGACATGTGACATTGGTGGAAACACTCAGAATCGAAATATCTGAAACAGACATGACATTGGTCTGAAAAGAGATGTTGCATTGGTGGAAACATTTCAGAAACAGCATATCTGAAACAATCAGTATACCTGCTTTTTCTGAATGTTTTAAACATAAAAACATGTTTGTATGAAAGAAAAAGAAAGAAATGTTTTATTTAACGACGCACTCAACACATTTTATTTACGGTTATATGGCGTCAGACATATGGTTAAGGACCACACAGATTTTGAGAGGAAACCCGATGTCGCCACTACATGGGCTACTCTTCCGATGAGCAGCAAGGGATCTTTTATTTGCGCTTCCCACAGGCAGGATAGCACAAACCATGGCCTTTGTTGAACCAGTTACGGATCACTGGTCGGTGCAAGTGGTTTACACCTACCCACTGAGCCTTGTGGAGCACTCACTCAGGGTTTGGAGTCGGTATCTGGATTAAAAATCCCATGCCTCGACTGGGATCCGAACCCAGTACCTACCAGCCTGTAGACCGATGGCCTACCACGACGCCACCGAGGCCGGTTATGTTTGTATGAAAACCAAGAATGAAAAGCCATACAAATCTGCAATTAAAAGTTGTAGATCCTAGCTGAGTTTGGTTAATCTACAAACTTTTAAACCTATAAAATTACAATAGTGGGGGGGGGGGGGGGGGAGAGAGAGAGACAGAGAGAGAAAGAGTCTGTGATACCGAAATTGGGAAATACCCCCTAAAAATAGACGAGAGCTCAGACTCCATAACCTTGTCACCTCAGAGGTTACATGCATTTTCAGAATTATGATGTTCAAAGATGGATGATAATCTGATTCTAAACAGATAGGGAATATGTAAGTACGTGTAATGTCTGATTTCAATTAACACAAACGTCTCTAACAGTAAAAAACAAATATGCGGTAGTGTTGTAAAAACTAGGGTTTGCAACTTTAAGACAATGCAGCACACATGCAGCGTTAGAAATAAACACCTGTCCCTTTGTCCTGACAAGTGAAAATATATTCAGACAAGCGAAATATACATTGGTGGTTATCCTGTGGACAAGTGAAAATATTCAATGCAGTTTCATTTTAAGCAATCAAAAACATTGTCCTTGTACTTGAATAAAACAAACCATTTCTTTTTTTTTCTTTTTTCATGAACATTTATTGACCCCAAGGAAAATATTATTGTAGTGCCAGGGTGGGGGCCCTGGTATCACTACCTTATAATCATTTCATAGGTCAAAACATTGAACATAAGTAAAATGTACTGACACATATATAGATACATGAAACATACAACAAATCATTTATTGGGACAAATAAAAATATTGGCGGACAAGTAAATTTTTAGATTTATTTATCCGTTGGAACTAGTTAAACATTCTGCTTATTTCTATCACTGACATGTACTCACTTCCCACGGTAACGGCGTATTTGAAGTGAGACTGTGTGATGTGATCCCGGACACGCATTGAGCCGGCTGGTTTGAAGTGCTGCACGTCGCAGAACGGACAGTGCACCTTGTGACACCGACAGTCTCCCGCACAACACCGCAACAGCTCAATCTCCTCCTCAAAGTTTATGTGTGTGTAGTGGCGTGGTGCATCAGCCTGAAGTAGGAAAATACCACAGCAGATCTATTAAAACTGACTGGATGACTATCGTGCATTTTGGGATCAAATATTACTGTTGATGG